>NC_071102.1:46575000-46682500 GCF_024256425.1 Clarias gariepinus | reverse complement strand
GCTGTGCTCACTCACCTAACATATGACCTCTAATGACCTTTAGGAGAGGAAGGGATCTGCAACGTTTTAACACACACACACACACACACACACACACACACACACACACACACACACACACACACAAACTCTCTGACCAGTGTTATAGATAAACATGACTTTATAAAGAGCTTTAATTCTCTGTACCACACTGCCATCTGCTGGTTTTTCAATGCAAATACCTACAACCACCAGGTTTTGTAAAAACTTACGGCTCCTGATTAACCGCCACAATATATTCTTTAAAAATGAACTTCACTTTTCTAATACTGAAATGATCTGTAGTGTCAAATGAGAAATTCTACCAGTTACTAATATGATGACGATGATGATGGTTATACATCAGTTAATTCTGAGCGAGTGATCTGATTGGACAAGAGGCGTTCCACCAGTGCTGGTAATAGACAGTAACAGCACTGGGACGTTTAACAATAGCCTATTTATTATTCTGTCACTAAAACCTCTCTGGAGCTAATCTAGGTTTAGTGTTGCTCTCTAAACTTCAATCCAAATATCCATAACACACCCATAATAGGCACCACCCATTTCATTTACACCATTTCCACATGAAGTTTTATGTGTTTTTAGGTAAAGATTTTATAAACCAAACCCAGACACAGTGACGTCATTATGCTGCGCGTGGTGTCTTACTGTTCACTACTGATAAGAATTACTTGAATTTCTGGATTGTTCATTTGACTCGTCTCATGACTGAAGTTGGGAACATCATGTACAGAGTTTAAATAAATATACTTTTTTTTAAAAAACATTGCTTTGATTTGTAATTTATAAACATTTCGACTAGGAATCTTACCCAAGCGACATGCATTTATTTACTGATCTCGTGTTTGATTCCTGTCTCTGTGTGCATGGAGTTTGCATGTTCTCTCTGTGCTTGGTGGGTTTCCTCTGGGTACTCCGCTTTCCGCCCACACTTCAAAGACAACAAGAATATTCCAGCTCCTAACATTTAAAACTCCGACTCAGGTACGATATCATGGATAATATTCAGCTTCTTCAGTGTGTAGAGTGCAGGATGTTTAGACATTCTTCCTCCATCGTTAGTGGTAATTTTACTTGTGACAGGTGTGTGTTAGTGAGCACTCTGACGGAGAAGATATCAGCAGATACCCACTGAGAAACCTCTGGTTATAGGAGACTCTATACTGAGACATGTGACATTAGCCAGGCCTTTAGGGGCGCCAGCAGCAGTGGTTAGGTTATTGTTGCTTTGTTTTAATTGGTACTCTTTATTATAAAGAACTTTGTTAAAAGCTTATTATAAAAAAGAAACTTTTAATTGAATTCAATTTATTTTTGTAGTTTGCTCCATGTGCCGACACTGCCGTCTATCCTTGGTGTAAAGCAGTGTCAGCTTGGACTGGTGAATCCTACATCATCCCTGACATTGAACACACTTTCTGCTAGAACATTATCAACAGGTAATCAGGATTTTCAGTAGATTACTGTTTTCAAGAACCTCCTTATCACTAACTTTTCCTTCTCCAGACAGGAGATGTGAAAGAGACATACTGTACCCTTGGGGAGTGGCACCAATCAGGAACTTATAGTTTGACCATGTTCGGGCTCTGGTAAGCAAATAATAATTTTTAAAGAGTCTAGGATCTTAAGAGCAACTCCACATCTGGATACCAGCCTGAACAGCACTGGCACTGGAGCTTGAAGTACTTCTCACTCTTGGCCACTGAATTAAAAGCTCCAGTCTCTACATGGAGTATAATAATTACTTTGTGCCAAGCTCTAGAATCAGTAGAGTAAGAGAAGTGGAACGTAAAAGCCCGATTGTTCAGTGGAAGATCTTGTCTCTACGTCAGCCAAATGAATCTGAGATGATGTAAGGCTTACACCACTGACAAGCTCTGATTTAAACAGAGGAGTTACTTAAGAACTTTGTTATAGTTATCCAAATAATGTTAAAATAAGAAGATACTGAGACAGTAACAGATTACATCATTAATAATTTTATTGTCAGAATAACGTAGGCCTTATCCAACCATGATGAAAGAGTAATCTTTATTACTACAAACCTTGTTGATCATGTGATATTTCAGTGATGTCCTCTGGCTCTACATCATCCACTTATACATCTTCCATCCATGTTTATTGATTATCTCTCGCCCTCGTAACCATTTCCTCTTGAAGCCCGATGCCTCTGACATGAGCTTACCTTTGTCACAGCCAAGGTTTCAGCAGTCCAGTCTACAGATTCAGTGCCAGGTGAAGCACTTGGGCCGCCTGAAGAGGAAAATAAAACTGTAATTGTTATAGCAGTAAGGTTGCAACCTGCAAAACACTTAGTTAGCTAGTGTTAGATGTTCTTACTAAATAAAGCCAAATGAGCTTGGTTACCCGTAAGTAGATCGGTACAACTTTACTGTCATTGCGTCATACAGGTTTATACATAATACATGAAATACAGGCATTGTGTAAATTATATATAATCTGCAGGTTAAATAAGTAGGGTTTATATATAAACATACAGTGGTGTGAAAAACTATTTGCCCCTTTCCTGATTTCTTATTCTTTTGCATGTTTGTCACACAAAATGTTTCTGATCATCAAACACATTTAACTATTAGTCAAAGATAACACAAGTAAACACAAAATGCAGTTTTTAAATGATGTTTTTTATTATTTAGGGAGAAAAAAAATCCAAACCCACATAGCCCTGTGTGAAAAAGTGATTGCCCCCCTTGTTAAAAAATAACTTAACTGTGGTTTATCACACCTGAGTTCAATTTCTGTAGTCACCCCCAGGCCTGATTACTGCCACACCTGTTTCAATCAAGAAATCACTTAAATAGGAGCTACCTGACACAGAGAAGTAGACCAAAAGCTAGACATCATGCCAAGATCCAAAGAAATTCAGGAACAAATGAGAACAAAAGTAATTGAGATCTATCAGTCTGGTAAAGGTTATAAAGCCATTTCTAAAGCTTTGGGACTCCAGCGAACCACAGTGAGAGCCATTATCCACAAATGGCAAAAACATGGAACAGTGGTGAACCTTCCCAGGAGTGGCCGGCCGACAAAAAATTACCCTAAGAGCGCAGAGACAACTCATCCGAGAGGCCACAAAAGACTCAGGACAACATCTAAAGAACTGCAGGCCTCACTTGCCTCAATTAAGGTCAGTGTTCACGACTCACCATAAGAAAGAGACTGGACAAAAATGGCCTGCATGGCAGATTTCCAAGGCACAAACCACTTTTAAGCTAAAAGAACATTAAGGCTCGTCTCAATTTTGCTAAAAAACATCTCAAAAATTGCCAAGACTTTTGGGAAAATACCTTGTGGACCAACGAGACAAAAGTTGAACTTTTTGGAAGGTGCGTGTCCCGTTACATCTGGCGTAAAAGTAACACAGCATTTCAAAAAAAGAACATCATACCAACAGTAAAATATGGTGGTGGTAGTGTGATGGTCTGTTTTTTTTTTTGCTGCTTCAGGACCTGGAAGGCTTGCTGTGATAGATGGAACCATGAATTCTACTGTCTACCAAAAAATCCTGAAGGAGAATGTCTGGCCATCTGTTCGTCAACTCAAGCTGAAGCGATCTTGGGTGCTGCAGCAGGACAATGACCCAAAACACACCAGCAAATCCACCTCTGAATGGCTGAAGAAAAACAAAATGAAGACTTTGGAGTGGCCTAGTCAAAGTCCTGACCTGAATCCTATTGAGATGTTGTGGCATGACGGTTCATGCTAGAAAACCCTCAAATAAAGCTAAATTACAACAATTCTGCAAAGATGAGTGGGCCAAAATTCCTCCAGAGTGCTGAAAAAGACTCGTTGCAAGTTATCGCAAACGCTTGATTGCAGTTATTGCTGCTAAGGGTGGCCCAACCAGTTATTAGGTTCAGGGGGAAATTACTTTTTCACACAGGGCCATGTAGGTTTGCATTTTTTTCTCCCTAAATAATAAAAACCATAATTTAAAAACTGCATTTTGTGTTTACTTGTGTTATCTTTGACTAATAGTTAAATGTGTTTAATGATCAGAAACATTTTGTGTGACAAACATGCAAAAGAATAAAAAATCAGGAAGGGGGCAAATAGTTTTTCACACCACTGTATACATACAGTATATAGTAAATATACAATAAATGCAGTAAATATTGTGTGACTTGAGTATACGTAGTAATTATAGAATAGGCCATGCTATGAAGTGGAAGAGGGATATAAGCTGGTAATGTTCATAATGATTCTGCAAGATATACGTGTGTGTTTGTATGAGATTATATGATAATCTTTACTTTTTCCTGTACATGTTCTAAATCATTTCCATAAACATTTAATTCTGTAAAGCTACTTTGTGACCACGACTATTGTTAATAGCTCTATACAAAGAAACTTTAATTGCCTCAATTTAATGGGTTGAAAATAACACTTTTCGGGTTCTATTTCCACTCAAAAAGTTAAGAACAAACCTTAAACAGACATTAGTGAGATGTCGGACTGGGCCTGTGGATTGTTTTTAAAACGCTGTCCTACGTCAGGGGATTTACAGAAAGATCTATAATCACAGAATTTGACATTGTAGACATTGTAGACTGTAAAAAAAAAAGAAGCTGCAAAAAAAAAAAAAAACGTTTAGTAACAAGTTGCACAGCTGTCTTAAGTTTACTTACTTTTAGAGAATTTGCTGGATAAACAAAGTATTTCACCTTGCTGTTTAGTTAACACAACGTGTACCCGGTTCAAAATCATAAGTTGACTCAACTTGTAATTCAAATACTTCGCTTGTTGGCTCGATTAATTATATTTAATAAGAACTTAAACCAACTTTTCATCTACTCAAAAAGGTAAGTTGTCTCTCATTGTAGCCCACTGATGTCATTTGTTCAAGTGATTGTTTTTCTATAAAAACAAGTTGGCCTAACAATATCCCAACAATTAAAACACACAAACATTACTTTAAAAAATATATGCATTCTCCCTAAACTGGTCAAAATGAAAACAGTGATCTTCTATTTTGTTTAAAGGTCAATAGAAAACCTGGAGAACACCAGATGCTTATCAGTATCTGCTGATTCGTTTGTATTACAACATCATAACCATTTTTAAAACTAGCAACAACAAAAAAAGCAGTTTTTGTTTCAGACACTCTATGGCAACGAGAGATTGTTTCTCAGCATGTGAATCTGAGGGAAGTGTGTCTCTCCAAGTCCAATAGAAATGGTTTGGCTTCATAGTTGTCCGTCTGGTCCTTTTGAAATTCAATGTTCAGAGCACAGACCTGACCGAACATCACTCCTAAAGCTCCTGTATGCCACCCAGACCATCAAGGCCTACAGTCACCTCCAACACCACAGCAACTTCATCAGCTTGTTCAGCTCCTCCTGTAGCTCCACAATGCCTGCACACGATTGCATCTCAGTGAAGGTAAACTTCTGCCTCAATCTGAGTGTTTTTAGTGTTACCTGTTGTCTCAATGAACACCACAGTATTAACTGATTAAATTTAGTTTTTACAGTGTATGGATTATTGAATTGAAAAAGAAAATGTTACCTTTTTAAAAAATATATATATAGCACAAAAATCTATATTTAAAATGTACGAATTATGATATAAAGACTGGTGTGGTTGTTTGTTCATTCAGACAGTAAAATGATGTATTTAATCTACATTATGAATATTATGGGATGTAAAATAAAACTGTGTAATGATCAGCATGATGAGGTTCATCAGATTCCACTCTGTCAGCCTCACACACTCGGACCTGATCTGATCTGATCTGAGGTTCAACCAGCGGGCGCTCTAAATGCCTGGGCACGACCCTGACACACACACACACACACACACACACACACACACCTGGTGGTTACCAGACTCCCAGAATGGAGTGGTTATGCCAGCTATGGCAGGCGCGAGCGGCGCGGCACCGGATCCTCGTGCTATTTTCACCGCGCGTTAGAGCGGCAGCAGCAGCGGGATGGGCAGGCACGAGCTCCAGCCGGGCACCGCGGGCACGAGCGGCTCCGCTCCTCCTCCTCCTCCTCTCTGCGCCATGAAGTCTACCGCGAGCGAGCGCGCGGGTTTCCTTTCCTCGGACCCCTCGGACCCGGACAGCGGCAGCGCGAGCGACACGGACACGGAGGGCGCGGGCGGGCGCGCGCGGGGGGTCTCGGTGACCGGGCGTGGTGGCGGTGGGGTGGGCGGCGGCGGCAGCAGGGGGGGTCTCCGGCTGGTGGGGGTCAGCAAACAGCGGCAGGCGGCGAACGCGCGCGAGCGGGACCGCACTCACAGCGTGAACACGGCGTTCAGTGCGCTGCGCACGCTCATCCCCACCGAGCCCGCGGACCGGAAGCTGTCCAAGATCGAGACCCTGCGCCTCGCCTCCAGCTACATCGCGCACCTCGACAACGTCCTGCTGCTCGCGGACACCGGGGGAGACGGGGCGCCGTGCACGCGCCACAGAGACACGCTCGGGAACGGAGCCGGCGGCGGGAGCGCGCTCAGACCCATCTGTACCTTCTGCCTCGGAAACCAGAGGAGAATGGTGTGTGTGTGTGTGTGTGTGTGTGTGTGAAATTATATGTTTATAGATTAAATAATAGTGAAGGGAATCAGCGGTCGAACCTCGGTGCGATATGATCACGTGGTTTTTGGACCATGTGTCTCTGTTAAAGTTGCGATGTTTATAAATATACAGATGTGATTTTACATTTTCATCTGATTTTGTTACAAATTTAAAGCCTTAAAAAAGTTTAATGAGTCATTTAATGTGTCCCGTTATTATAAAATTACTTTTCTCACCTAAAACTGAAGCACAAATACAAGAGTTTAACATGTAACTATTTAAAAATCAAACTAACTGGTGGAGACTGGTGTGAATGTGTGTAATGAGTTTGTTTGAGACTAATTCAATCAGAGAGTCTGGGAGCCATTAAATTTGGAGGCTTTAAACTTAATGTAATGCATTAAAAATGCGTTTCTGTTGTGTCGCTTGGAAGCTCGAGACAGCATGGCAGAGGAGTCTCCTCACTGATCAGTCGACCGGTTCGTCTCTATCATAGATGTAAAAAACAGTGAATGAGGTGTGTGTGTGTGTGTGTGTTCTTCCCCTTAACTTTCTACCCCTACAGAAGTGTTCCTGTTATTAGTATGTTTATTTCTGAGTGTAGATGTGTTTCTGATTATATTCTAACCTTAATACTAAACTAAAACTCCATGTATCTTCTCTCTCATGAGTTGTATGAGTGTAAACTGGTGTTTGGGTTGCCAGGTTTGTAGTAAATGTGGACTTGCTGCCTCACAGAGTTTCGTGTTTCTCGCTTCGTAGCTTAGACACACCTGTCCTGAGAGCTGATGTGTGGAGTCAGGTGCGTTAGAGCAAAGTCACCATCCTAATGCCATCCATGGTGACCTCCGGGCAGCAGATAAACAGCAGAATAAAAATAAATCTGGATGAAACAGATTGTATATGCCATGGGTTGCATATTTTAGACATTTACATATTTGTCCTGTAGCCAGATAAACGGAGGAGGAGTTTATGGATATCAGGGTGGAGCAAGTAGCTGATCAAGGCTTCAGGAATACAGAGAGTAGAAGATGGTTAGCTTGTGATTTGGCAAAAGCTTGCGAGCTTCAGGATAAAGAATTTAATTAGAGTTCTAATACTTACAATCCATATGGCAGAAGTAGAAACTTGTGTGTCTCAGGATGGACTAACCAGGAGCTTGTGAGTCTCGGGAGGGGGGGGGGGTGTCTCAGAATTAGCTAACAAGATAATGTTGCTTCAAGGATGTCAGGAAATGGACTTTGTTTGTCTGATTATGAACTCATCATCAGGAGCTTATGAGCCTCAGAATGAAAAAACAAAACAGCAGTTTAAAGACTTCAGGATGAAAGGTGGAGGACCCAGCAATCCACAGGTAGAAACTTGTGGATCTCAGGATGGACTAAACATGAGGTAGAGTGATACAGGATATCAGGAGAAAAACTTCAGCCTCAAGTGCATGTGGCCGGAGAAGGAGCTTGTAAGACTTATGATGGAAAAAAACAGGATCTTAGGCCTTTATAATGAATATATTGAGAGCTCAAGGCTTTAAGATGAAATGTGGAGAAACCTGAGCACCCCAGACATCTCTGGGTGAACAAGCAGAGAGTTTAATGGACACATTTAGATGCATGTAGTTCTCATGATAAAATAACCAGGAGTTTAATGTTTAAAGATGGAAAAACCAAGGCCTTGGAGGCTTTAGGATAAAAAATGGAGGAGATTGTGCACTTCCGATGGTAGGAGAAGAAACTAGGTCTCAGGATAGACTACCCAGGACTTGGTGTGCTCTGACTTGACCCTGGGCGCTGCATTTTTGGACCATGTGGAGTTTAGTAATTGGAATGTTGCCTTCCAGGATCCTAATTAAGAAGTTACTAGAAGAAGTTCCTGAACTAACTCCGCAGCATGGGATATGGACTGTATGTTCCTTTTATCATGGCAATGTTTCAGAAATGTTATGGGAGGATGAGACAGGAGGCAGCGTCAGGCTGAGTGGGAGAAAGTCACCGGACATCTAGTGTTAAACGTCGCTAATACAACCTGCTAACTCAGTGATCAGGTCTAACATGTATTTATAACCGAGTATCTTTTGCATGGCTGTGAAAACGAATGTTGAGCTTCTGAATAATTTCTCTTTAATAACAGATGCAAATAAAACAACATTGGACCCAAGACCGAGCCCAGGGGGGCGCCATGGTTTACAAGGTTTAGCGCAAATAACGTCCAATTTACACTTCCTTCCTAGTGTTACACCTGTCAGGTTACTGTAGATCTAAAACACATATACATACAAGTTTTTAAAGAGTATTTTGGTCTGTAGTGATGAAAGATGCACCACAAAGCTGGTTTGTGCAACTAACAAAGCAAATACTACAAAGCTTTTAGAAAGCTGATGATGATTCTGTGAAGGCACCGCTAAAATAATATCTACATGTACATACATATTGTTTTTTTAATGTATAAGTTGTGTGTGTTTTTCAGATGCGAACCGGTGAGAATCCAGGTGTGTGAGAATCCTCGGGCTGCGCGAGCAGCTCCATGTTTACATGTAAAGACTTTCTCTTCACCTCGTACGGACAGAACTCAAAGCCTTGTTGTATATTTTCTTTCTAAAACTTTAAACCTGACGATGGAAGCAGGAAGAAAAATCCCATGA
Organism: Clarias gariepinus; assembly: GCF_024256425.1. NCBI lineage: Eukaryota > Metazoa > Chordata > Actinopteri > Siluriformes > Clariidae > Clarias > Clarias gariepinus. The sequence continues at coordinate 46,673,279 of NC_071102.1, read as the reverse complement.
TGAGATGCACTTTTCACCCCTGCGTTTACAGACGTGTGTGTGTTTGCCCTTGTGTTTATTGGTGAATGTAACCTGAGCTGTGTGTGTAAAAGCAGCACCTGGCAGGAGGTTATTTCAGAAGCATGGACGAGCCTCTCCTTAAAAAACACCACCACGTGTGTGTGTGTGTGTGTATGTCCCTTATGTGTCACATGACAGTAACCCAAACCCGTGTGTGCTGCAGCGGTTGCTGTCAGTAGGCTATAATGATTCAGGGGTTGCCATATTAGATGGTTTTACACTGTATGTATTCAAGCACACAAACAACCTGTCCTAAATGTTTGTCTGTGATCCGAAACACAGTGGAACGACATTGTGGGTTATACACACCAAAAATGATAATGGATAATCACAGTTTTAACCTTGACCTTTTGACCTCTGTCCTAAGTTTGTACTATATAACCCTACATGATTATAACTTAAGGTTAGTTTTTTAGAACTCTCACAAATCATCAGGATGTTTACTTTCACACTGCACATATTGTTTGTTTTCGCACGTAATCTGTAATTTTTTTTCTTTTGTTTGCAGAAAAGTGTGAACACAGATCACTACTATGAGTCGTTTGCACTTTATGTATAGAAATGTGTGTATGTTGTGATGGCCTACCTCTAACAAGCTCAGCAGGGAGAGTGTTAAAACCTCAACATACTTGAACTTGTCCTTTGCACACAAGCATCAGAAAGCTGCTAGTATGAACTAATGTGGATTTTTTTTGTACAATAAAATCTTTTTTTTTTGTCTCTACTCTGTAATCATTTAAAAATTTAGCTAAAGAAAATAACGCTAAATAAACATTAGCTACAAAGCAGGAAGGACTGCATGTTATAGGGTACAGTGACTTATACTGTTCGATTTTACATTAGAGTGAAAAAGATCGGAGTGCCGATACATTTAGAGCATCACAAATAAAAGATCTAATCAAATTAAATAATCCGTCTTTCAAACACATCAACTGTGCAATAAAATGCCATTTTGTTTTCTTTGATGTAATAGTTACAACTTCACTGTCTATACTGCTTTATACTGTATACAGGCACCTGGGGGCAGAGCCTATTCCAGGTGACTCAAGGCTGGGCAAATTTGTTAATACCAATTATAATCTGCATGTTTTATGACTGTGGGAGGAAACTGGAGTACCCGGAGGAAACCCACCAGCACGGGGAGAACATGCAAAGTTCATGCACACACCCAGACCCCAGGGTTGGATCATTATAACCTGTTAACAGATCTGAACACACCACACATGCTAAAACAAGCATAAATAAAAATATAAATGAATTTAAATCAAGCTAAGACCATTTAAAACACATAAAAGCATGTTATGGCACCACACACAAAGTGCTACATAATTAATCACTTACAAAAATTCTGATTGGTCAGAAGGTAAACAACTCTCCATAACAGTGCAGTTATATTAATATACCTACCATGGCAACCGGCTGAATTTAAAAAGTTAAACTTTTTTTGGTGAGATGATTGAACATTAAGGAGTCTGCAGTGATTATACTTCAACACTTCAGGGACCTTAGAGATTACAAACATCTGTATTTTTGTCTTTGAAGAGAGGCTGGTAAGGGGACAAGTGTTTATAGCCGCTATAACAAGAAACAGGAACCTTTTTAAATGGTTTTGCTGGGCAATTTATTTAACCTCCTATTAAATATACTGCTTTGGTATATTTCAGGGTGATAGCAACTCCAGCCTGTTGTATTTTAAATTAATCATGAACTTTAACAACTTTATAATGACCGCTTTTTTTTTTATTTTTTAAAGAGGACAATCTTCAAACCTTGGGCTGTTGTATAAATACAGACCTGTGATGCTCAGTCAGGTACTTGCACTTAATTAAAGCAATTCTAAAACTGCAGGTCTGTTCTGTTCAAAAGTACATGTTGACTTAACAGCACCACGTGGCTGTAGTGTGACCTGGCTTAATCTTGGGGTCCTCATGTAACTTTACAGCAAGATAAATTATTTTAAAGGTGAACAGTAACCTCTGAGTAACAATCCCTAATGTTCCTGTTTGTACAGAAGAATCACAGCTCTAGAACGACCCTGTGTTTGGAGAAATGTTTAGTCAAAATATGGTTATGCGACTTTGACATGGCACTTGATTGTTTTTTTTTTTTTTGCAACTGTTAAGTCAAAAAAAAAAAAAAAAAGAGGCATAAGTTAATTTCTTATTTTTATTTCTTTAAAAAAAAGGTCCAGAGGATTAAAGAAATCTGCAAAAAATCAAAAGTGGAGATAAAGTCACATTTGTTTTTTTCTGTTTGCAAAGAACAACTAGGAGACTAGTTGTCGCAGCTAGTCATGATTCTAATAGAGGGTCAGGGCTTTAACCGGAACATCTTTCTCTCATCGGTCCAATCCGCCGTCATGATGTGAGCAACTCGCAGATTCCAACATTTAAGAGATGGCAAAGAATAAAGTGAGTGCATGGGGAGGGGTAAAATTTTAATCTTGCGATTTAATTTTACAAAAAGAAGATGGCTTCCATAGTCATGATCTGTGTTTAAAGTGTAAACCTTAAGACTAGATACAAAAACAAAATCTGTTAAAATTAACCATTACAAAGCCCTTAAACAACGTCTAAAGTGTTATGGTTGGAGAGCGTGTGAATGGGGGGGGAAAAAAAAAAAAAAAAAAAAAGTGGTGGAGGTGGGCAAAGAAACTCCGTAAGACGAGCACTTTTGTAACAAAAACATTCTGCGAGTGGCATCGGCTGAAGCGCCTCAGTCTCCCTCTTCCTCGTCAGACTCAGACTCTGAAACACAAACAAGTCATTTTTAAGTGCTGGCTGAGGCAGGGTTTAAAATAAAAAAAATATATATATAAATAAATTCTGCAAGCCTGAGTTTCCTTTTTTGGGGGGAAAATAAAAATTCAAACAGGCGCTTTACCTTCTTCTGCGTTCTTCAGCCACTCCACAAACTTCTTCATCTGCTCCAGGAAGACGCTCTTGCCCTTGGCCAAGTGCCCTTCGGTGTACCACTTTAGAATGGCTTCCTCACTCAAAACATCAGCTACAAAAAAAAAAAAAAAAAACACTGAAAATGCCACTTAAAATCAACTCAGAAACCTGATTCTATCTCGGATTAGTGTGAAGTGTGTGTATAGCATAAAACACTGGGTTTCATGGTAATTATTCGGTATGAGGAAAAAAAAAAAAAAAAAAAAAAGAACAAACTAGACCCATTGACCGCAAAGTGCTCAGGTCACCTGACTCACTTCCTGACTGAAGCACGCACCTTTGTAGAGCAGCACCACGATCTTCTGGAAGGCCTTCATGAAGTGGATGTTGTCGTAGCAGTACTCCTGGATCTTTAGGAGCAGCGTGAGTTCAGACAGGCCCTGCGTCGTGAACGCTTTCAGCAGCGGGCTGTATTGCTGTGTCAGCGAGAAAAAAAAATAAATAAAAACACCCGAGTCAGGGATCAGGCATTTCTATTGAAACAGACTTGAATTAATCAGGCTTTGAAGGAACAGGTCGTTATAAACCTGTGATGCGTCTCACACCTTCAAGTGTTTGATGGCTTGCTCGGTGACGAGCTCCTCCTTCTTGTTCCACTCTACGGAGCTCATGACGCTCGTCCACACGATGCCAATCATAGTCTGCTCAGAGATGCTGGTCTTCTTCATCTCCTCACGTACATAACCAATCATCTGCAGCATGAAAGCGTTAATATATGACCAACAAGCCCACACACAGCCTTCTTACAACAAGATGGAGTGTGATGAATCACTCACGTCTTTGAGGGTCTCTCCACGCGCCATCTGCTCCTGCAGCTCTTTCTGAAGCTCTTTGCGAGCACCGATGGACTGCTGATTGCGAGCAAAATCAGAGAGCTCCTTTAGCCCGGCGTCTGTGAAATATTTTGAGAAGTGCTCGCAGCTCCGTTTGTTGGCAGGAAAGAGTTCCTGGGGTAATTAAAAACAAAATCATTTAATTTAGACTTCCAAGTATTCACCACCTCAATTATATACAAAAATGTAATAAAACCTAGAATGATTAAGTTACCCAGTATAATAATTTAGCTCGTCGCAATTGTACGTGTCAGGGTGTATCGGTCTAACAGTGTCAATACACTGATGACATCACAACATTAATAAGCTTGTTGACTGAAGGTTGCCTCTGAAGTGAACATTTTTCTTTCCTGCCAATATTCCATTCCAGGCCAATATTTGGAAGTAATGCACAAACCATACAAAGTGAACTCAAGTGAACTTCAATAGCATGTCTAGAAGATGCAAAATGCAGTTTATAGTTCTTGCAGTAGCTGTGGTATGCATTTGCAAAGCACTGTTTTAGACTGCTTAATGTTTGTAAGCCTCAATTCTGAATCAAAAACCAACTAAATCTAGATTAAATCAAATCTAATTAAAAAGGCAATGATCCATCTTAAAAATAAAATCTGCTGGAATAATGAGTACAGCACTATAACACTTAGCAGTGTGGCTGAGACTTTACCATCAGTCTGTTGTCCATGCCGACTTTGCGCAGACTGCCGGCGACCGAGTTGATGTCCTTCTCGTTGATCCAGGATTTAAACAGTTTGACGGCGAAGGCAGCGGACACACCTGCAGTCAAAGCATTAGTCTATTACTCCAATAACAATCAAGTCCCCAGGAGGGGCAGTAATTTAATCACAAGATGAAATGTTTAGTTATCTTATTTGTACCATCACATGTAAATCTTCAAAAACTTGATATCACTCAGCATTAGGGAAGGGAGTCATCACAAATCTTGATGAAATACATCATGATACTCAGACGCCGAATCGATCTGTATTGCAACTTTAAGTATCATGATTCTCAATTACCCCAATTCAGAATTTGGTAAAAGAGCAAACCTCACAGGATTCTGCGCAGTTTGCGATGTGTAAATAGTTTATATAATAGGAAATGCAACAATTGTTACCTCAAATGCAAACGTAAAAATTTAAATTGATAAAAATAAAGTCAGTGTGGCGATACACGACTTGCCACACCAAAGAATCAACACTGAATTCAATTCCACAAGCTGTGATAATCCACCTCACCTTCTTTAACCAGGTTCTCATTGAAGAGGCTGTTCAGGATGGATGCTGAAATGTTCCCATTGGCCAGCAGGATGCCTGTCAGCATGGCCAGTTTGTTGCGCTCAGACTCCGTGAAGCCTTTTAAAAACAGCAGCAGCTACGAGACATGAGTGGGAAGAGTTAGGGAGTGTAACGCACAAAGGCTTCTCTTTCTGCACCATGTGATCTTCAGAAGTGTTAGAGGAAGGCTGCTAATTCAACGCTCATGCACCGCAATTTTCTACTCTGGCACAATAATGTTGGTCGGAGTAAAAAGTATTCTGACATCTTATTCCTAACTTGTCGCGCCAAACTCTAGTCCAGAAGATGGCGGTAATGCATTGACTGCTAAAACCCAAAAAGAACAAGCAACACTCTTGTATCTTGTTTAGAGCAGTTATGTGCAAAAGATGTTAAGTAAGTAGTCTATTTTCTGCCAAAAATTTTTTATAAACTGACCACGTAATTATTTCGGAGGTTTATATACAACTATGAATCAATTCTGGACAAAAACGTACCTGATTAAACAAAATCCCCTAAAACTTTCTATACCTAATTTATATTATGTCCACCAGTATGTACCTAGCCTTATGCTCCTCACACCAAATAGAGCTCTGGGTCAAGGCTTAAGCGGAACAGGTAAGTCAGACGTGACTTTGAAGCAATAACCAGGCAAACTTTAATGTTGTTTAACATGATGTAACGTTAGCAAAAGTGTGTTCTTGCTGAAAGTGACTGGTTTTGGCACCAGCATCTGGTAAGTAAGGGCCCCATCATTGTCCAGAAGTGGGTGGGACCGAAGCTGACCCATCATGACATAATGTCAATAAAAGAAAGAGGGGGGGGGGGGGGAATCCCCCATTATATACAGAGACTTTTGGGACAAACAAGGTCTTAGACACGTTTAACATGTGCACAAAAGATGCTGGAAAACATTAACCTCTCCCCATTAACTCTCACCTTCTTGATCTCCTCCTCAAACCCCTTCTCCAGGTACTTGTACCGCCTGATCAGCTTGTTAAAAACCTACAGAGACACCGTGAAAAACAGCAGGCAGACATTAAAACAAACAAACATCGCTGTGAAAATTACATTACTCATCAGAAATGAAACCACCACTAGGCAAATAACACCATTCGGAGAACAAGTTGCACAATATCTGTTTTGACTTTCACCTCCATGGCACAAAACTTGCACAAAATATGTGATTAGACAGATTTATCAGTGTGCACGCGTGTGAAGGGTACAACTAATAGTAGAGTGTTCCTTTTAAGTCACCTGCTAAAACACCCATTATTTTACCACCGTGTTGCAAGATCTAAGTGTTAATGGAAAGCAAACACATTTTCCTTCTTATTCTGCAACGATCATGTCAATGATCACAATTTAAAAAATAAATAAAATGACATCATACATTACTTATTTACCATCAGCAGGTCACAACACCTAATGATGAGGTTTTAGAACAAATGATTACCTGAGCATAAGCTTGCATTGTCTCCAGGTCTTCATTTGCAGTGAAGAGACAGTACTCAGTACGGGTCATGTCATCAGAAAGGGTTCCACCTGGGGCTACAACACACAAGGGAAATTGTACTCTAATTAAAAACACATTTATTATTAGCTTGGTGCAAAAAATAAGAAAAGGAGACAAATTCGTTGTTAAGAAACCAAGGCTCATTACCCAGCATTCCACCGGCCACCAGGATGTCGAAGAGTGTCTCTGCATACCGGCGGTAGTCGAGCTTAGCGCCAGAGGCATCGAGGAACTTCGCAACTGCGTCCAAATCAGTGCCAGTTTGGTTCAAGCCTTGCACAATACTTTCTTGAAACTGAGTAGGGTCAAATCTCTCCTTTTCATCTATTGAGAAACAAACAAAATCAAAACCCTCACACTCAACATAACAATAAAACAGCACCTCACAACAAGCACTTACCTCTTTTCCGTGTTTTAAAACGCTGGCCGGTTAGCGTTGGCTTTTGCTGCTTTTGATTATTCATAAAAGACACCTAGTGGGAAAAGAAGAAACAAGACAGATATTAGAGATCTGGGGACACTACACAATTTCTAGGAAAAAAAAATAAAAATCTAAATTAGATAACATTTTATCTAAACCATGACAAACACTTTAAATTATACCGAATGATTAGCAATAAAGATATGGCTCAATTTATGTTTAGGCGGATAAAGAGGATTATGTGCATTTTCATTACTTTCTATGGGAAAACGCGTTTCACAATACGTAACTTGTCCGTAAGTAACCTTATACCGAGGTTCCGCTGCATGTTTGCGTTAGAGACGTTAAAAACAGTGCAGTCTCCGTGTCAGCCTTCAGGTGGCGCTCTAAACCATTCAATCATTTGCAGGCATTGTTTAAATTTATAACGGGAAAAAAACTACCGAACCAGAATATTTATAAAAAATAAATAATAATAAAAAAAAAAGAATCATCACCTGGGTAAAATAAATGAATGATACTTCCCGAACCTGGATATCATTATAGTTTCTTACGCGGTCTTATGTGATTCTCACATCCAATTAAACAAGGTCGTAAATGAGACAATTCCCACAAAATAGAAAAATACTGTGAGATGTTTTATCGATATTGTACTTTACCAACTCGCTAGTTTCTTCGAAAGCGTTTTTTAAACACATATCGGTCCTCGCAGTGATAAACAACAACAAGCACACTAGTAATGTGTACAGGAAACGGCAGCCATTTTGAACAAACCACTTCCGCAAAGTGAGACGCTACATCGTTATGGAGGTTTAAAGTAATCCGTTTGGGCTTCCCATCGCTCATTTACAGCAGGATGCAACAAAATGTGAGCGATCAAACCCTACATTTTACGTGTGTTAAACACACGCGGAACAAAAAAAAAGGGATTAAAAATGTTTTCTGCCGCTAGATTGCGAAAGCGCATGCGCAGTAGGCGCATCCCGGAGCCACATTAGGACGCGTTGTAACAATGCTCTACCTTAAGTGAGCTCGCGCGCGCGGCCTAGACCCGGCTGTGTGCGAGACTGAGACTGACATTCACACACACTAACGATTTAAATACACAAATATACCAGACATTAAAACATCCTGTATTAGCTCAGCTTCTTAAATAAATTCTGACTGACAAATAATAGATAAGGAGTTTCTTCACCAAAGCTAGTCAGCTAACAAGCTAGCAACAGGCAAAGCGAACGCCTCAACCCTGACAGCCATTATTGTAAAAAAAAAATATATATATACATATCCGCCATCTTATAGCGACCGGACAAGTGGTTACCTCAGATAAACCTACCTGAAAGTGTCTGTGAAACACAGAGTGAGACTCACCGAAATGAATTCTAATAAAAACGGGCTTTTGAACCACGAACAAAGCGATACAGTGCTGTCCCGAGCCCTACCAACAAAATCCCCTCCGAGCAATCGAGAACGGAGTGCGCATGCGCGGACGGCATAAAGCATGCGGACGAGTCCATAATAAGGACTAGCGAGGGGGATCACGCTGTATTTAAACATTTAAATGTTCACTTACGTACATCCGAAATGATTAAACTATTATTTAAATATGTTGCCCGTGAAAACCCACCGGTAGGTTAAATTTAATGCGAATAAATTTATGTCATAGCATTTTTATACGTTCTTTAAAACAGCGCTCCCCCTTAATGTAACACGGTGGACTCTTCCGCTGTAATCACGCCTGTGTGGGGAGACCTTCTCTGATTCCTCAGTAATGGAGTCAGGGCTTTACTCCTTCACTTCTAGTGCAAAGTTTCCCTAAAATTATTGTTATATTTTGTATATTTTTAAAGATACCAACATCCGTAATGCAATTAATCAGCTAATATTATAACAAACATTTATTATTTATTTGTAAGGAAACTTGAGCAAAAGTAAATAATTCCCTTTTTTGTCAAATAATCTTAAAATACAAATAAGTTAAAAAGTAAAATACAAATCAGGAGAAAATTGCATCAGGAGTTTATTTTATTGATCACAGAAAATAATTTGACATGTCTTTAATATCTTTATTTAAATAGCACTTTAGTTTTGAGTCTAAAACCATCTTCTTCTTTGTCTTTCGGCTGTTCCCTTTCAGGGGTCGCCACAGCGAATCATCTGCCTCCATCTAACCCTATCCTCTGCATCCTCTTCTCTCACACCCACTAACTTCATGTCCTCTCTCACTGCATCCATAAATCTCCTCTTTGGTCTTCCTCTAGACCTCCTGCCTGGCAGTTCCAACCTCAGCATCCTTCTACCGATATATTCACCATCTCTCCTCTGAACATGTCCAAACCACCTCAATCTGGCCTCTCGGACTTTATCTCCAAAACACCTAACCACGAAGTGCTTACTATTGAATATTACAAAGAGAAAAAAAAACCCAAATATACAGTTAACAGTATTAGACAGATAAAATTGTTACAGTGATTTATTAATGCCCTTACACTGATCTGTGTATTAAATCCATGATTAAACAGGTTTATTGATGCGCTTATACAGTCAGTTTCGACCGAGTAATCTGATTGGACGAGAGGTGTTCCACGAGTGCTGGATATAATGTTAGACAGTATATAATATATAACAACAGACAGTAACAGCAGTGTGAGGAGAACAGTAACTATATGTATGAGTGGGCGTGTCCCAGGTGTTGTCCAGTGGTGTCTCAGCGAGGGTGAGACTAGGTCTGTACGGTCTATATGTATGAGTGGGCGTGTCCCAGGTGTTGTCCAGTGGTTAATGACACTAACTGTGTGTCTCAGCGTGGGTGAGAGTAGGTCTGTACGGTCCGCAGTACTGAGGAGAGAGCAGCTGTCTGACTAAACCCACATTCACACCCAGTCACAGAAGCACTTTCAGTAAGAACACACATCTGATAACGTTATGGCGTCTTAAACAACACGCCGTCTCTGCACTAATCACTTCTAAGTCCTTCTGAATCGCCTCTGAACCCCCGCGTCGTTCTGTTCACGGCTAACGCTTAGCTACAAAGTTACATAGCTTCTAACACAAGGCTGAATCCTAAATCCCTCTCTAACCCCTCATCAAGGGCACTACTTGGTGTGTTGAACAAGGGATTGTACACCCTACATAGTGCACTAGCTTTACATTTAACGCCCACCACCTCCATGGTTTATTCTCCTCACTTTTTGGCTACATAGTACTAGTAAGAATCGAAAACTACTTTCACCCCAGTTAACCATCGCTCACTAACAGTCGGTCGCCAGCTCCACCAGTCGTTGAAGGATATGTGTGGGTGGAGCAAAATAACTGGTTAAATGAAGAAACTAATTATTAACCGTATAATAAAACAAAATGTTTTTGTGGAACTGTTGTATAAAAGCAATAGTACACATGAGGTTGTGCTGAAGTACTGAATATCAGCGTAAAATACTGATATCTTCAGTACTCAGGCTGCACCCTCATGCCTACAGCCGCATAACAGCCATGCTGATATTAAGTACAACAGCACAACCTCAAGTGTAATATTGCATAACTATTAAAGTGGTGATTTACTTGTTGTGTGTTAACCACATCTCATTAATCATGTATTCAGTTTATTCAGTAGGCATACATAACATGTTTAAAATCTGATCACTTAGTGTTTACGATGATGATTATTATGATGTAATATATTGATCTAAAAGGTGAAATGAAGGTCAAGGCAGCTGCAGAGCCCATGCCTTGGGCACTTCTGGTTCTGTGTCTTTAATCTGGAGATGAAAAACACACAAATTATTAGGTGTGTGTTTGTTTGTGCAGAAATATACAGAGTAAAAAGCATGAAGCATGAGCACTTTTGGATCAGGAGAATTGTGTAAAAACGAGTGCTGATTTGAGGATCCAGAATGAGGTCTAGTATTTTACAGTACATACTGTACATCTCCTACACACACCACAAGAGTACACACATATTTCAGGCTTATTAAGTAAAGCCTCCAGCAGGATATCAATATCTTGTTATATCAGTCAATCTGAGGTTTAATGAAGTGATCGGTAAGGCATTTCTAACACTTGACCATGCGCATTCTTTCACTACAGTGAAATTGTGTGTTTATAAACTATGTGCTTGCGTGTGTTTGTACCATCTGTGTAAAGTGTGTGTTGCACGCAAGGCAGACTTGTTCCGGTGTAGAAGGACTGTTCAGAGTAAACGGTCCAGTTAACCCCGCGTCCCTCCGTGCCGCCACCGCAGCGTCCTTTATGGCAAAGAAGACAGAGCTACCGAGGAACACTGCGGGTTCCCCCGTACCCTGAAACACAACACCTTATAATCAGCTACAAAAAAAAAAATAAATACGTATCTGAATGTTACAGAGATAAAGTTTGGGTCATTTTAAATGAATAGAATAAATTCTTCACCATGTGCCCTTTAACCTAAGACTAGTGCTATGGAGTCATGTGACTACACTCAGTACATAGGGAAATATTAACAGAATAATAAAAAAGTTAAGTATTTATTACAGTGAAGGCATTTTAATGTTTTCTGAACAATTACTTGATGTTGGCAAAGACTCATCTCGCATTTGCAAAGAGTTGAACTTTTTGGAAGGTCCCGTTACATCTGGCGTATACCAGCCAAACTATTAACACCAGATTCAGGATGTTTCCATATAAAGGGCTATTGGGAGTGTATATTACTAATGTAATACTACGTACGTTTATCTCCAGTGTTCCAGATCACTGTACTACATGTAATACTGAAGTAGATGCACTGTTCCATCATATGTGGGCGGGTAAGAAACTTTCAGAAATTTTTGGAAAGAAATCCTTCAGCTAATTTCAGATCTCACAAAAAGAGCTGTTCCAGTAGATACCAAATTCTCTACATATCTTTCCTTGAATAGACCAAACAAAATGGCAAAAGCATGTTACTGCCTTAAGACAATCAAGGACCTGCTTCGGGTCAGTGGATCAGCGAGGGCGTCTATAATCTGCCTTTGGAAAGACTGGGAAAATCTGACAATATACAGTAACAATGACCCCTGAGTGGCGCAGTGGTAAGTGCTCGCCCTATCATCCGGGAATCGAACCAGCAGAGATGCTGTACCCTCTCGCTGCCGGGGGCCTAGAGAGAGCTGATTGGCCGAGCTCTCTCAGTGGGGTGGGATGGGACTAAATTAGTGCTCCCACATTAATTACGGCTCCTCAGCCAATCAGGGGCGTCTGTGAAGGAGCGGATAGAAAAGATGTGGTCGGTGGCATCACGTGGTTCGGAGGAAACTTCTGCAGGTCTTAGTAGGAAACTACTGTGGTCTTAGTATGAAACACGCTACAGTAGTAGGCTTAATGTGGGAGCCCCCTAGTGACGGGGAGGAATTGGATACAACTGAATTAGTGAGAAAATTTGGGAAAAATCTTAAAACATAAAAATTTAGAAATCCAAAATTGAAATAACAAAACCGCTGTTTAAATTTTATGTAGAAAATAGATTGTAACATCGCAAGCACAATTAATATGGACATGCAGCGTAGGTAACATTGCATTCACCTTTGACAGTTGTGTGTGTGTGTGTGTGTATATTTTTACTGTTCAAAGGAAATGTTTCTGCAGATATTAAAAACTTGAACAGGAATACTGTTTGGGGGGGGGGGGGTCGTTTGGGTGTGTGTGGGGGGGTGTGTGCATCAGCAGTACCTTTGAGGAGTAGATGGCGTGTGGATTTTCAGATCCAGCCAGCAGGTAGACGTTAAACTGCAGCGGGACGTCACACACGGCCGGGATCTTATACTGACCCGGACCTCGAGTGTACAGAACACCTGAGGGGGAAAAGTGCAGCTCCTCCATAGTGTAGAGACCCAGACCCTGGATAAACGCTCCCTCAATCTGACACGCACACACACACACACACACACACACACACACGTTATGTGCAGTTATTACATAACCATAGCATGGAGGTGTGTGTGTAAATATAGGTGTGTGTTACCTGGCCGATATCGATGGAGGGGTTTAAGCTCCTCCCAATGTCCATAACCAGGTCTGTCCTTACAGTCTGTGTAACACCACACACACACACACACACACACACACACACACACATACACATATTTAATTACATTACAGAGCACAAATGAGTGTTATTTACACATTGTGTGTGTGTGTGTGTGTGTGTGTGTGTGTGTGAGGTACTGACCCTGTATTCTCCAGACAGACAGTCGATCTCCACTTCACTGCAGCAGGTTCCGTACGTGAAATACGGATACGGTCGTCCTTCCTGTTTCTCCCAGTCCATCCCTGCATCCTGACCTCTGACCCATCAAACACAGAGCAGAAGTTTACACCAAGTCCACACACACACTCGCAATGACAACACGCTATGTTTCTCTTCCTGAACCTGTTCACTGGGTCCAATGTTTTTTTTTTGATGATTGGCCGGTTCCCTTTATTCTCTTACACACCGTCACAATGCGGCGTTACAGAACTCAATCTGTAGCAGATCAGAGGAGACAGTGTTGAGAATAATCTAAAAGAGGAACCTGGAAAGGAACTCGTCCTCATCAGTGACACCACATCACCAACAAGATGATCCTGACTCGGTCTCGCTTCCATTTAGACTCTGCTGTAACTTAAAGCCCTGCACTGATCTGGCTCACTGGTTCAGGGGTCGCTCAGTGGTTAAGGCAGTGAGTTCAGTTTACTGAACTTCTGTCCGGAAGGTCCCAGGTTCAAATCCCATGACCACCAAGTTGTCCCTGTGGGGCCCTTGAGCAAGGCCCTTAACCCTCAACTGCTCAGATTTCAGTAAGGAGAATGTGAGTCGCTCTGGATAAGGGCATCTGCCAACTCTGACCTCAGGGGCGTTCATTATCACACTGCCTGCTTTATTACACAACTCATCAAATAAATTCTGGATCCATGCACATAAACAGGGGCAAATACATTTGAGCAAATGTATGAGTTTTTCAGCGAGTGGTTAAACAATTCTAAATAATATCAAATAGACAAAGTCATGAATAACCTTTAATAGTAACAATTCAATAATAGTAATAATAATGAATTTAATAATAATAATACTGATTAATATTTGTGTGTGTGTGTGTGTGTGTGTTACCTGTAGAATCCAGTAGCTGACAGACTGATTCTATCCAGGAACGCTCTCTTAATCTATAAACCGAAAGCAAATGACAAACTGAAATTTTTTACACTCAAACACTGCTCTGCTCTTCATCTCATCCTTCATGTTTTCCAATCTCCCTCATCCCCCCCCCCCCCCTCCCCCAGGAGTGTGAGACAGTACCCAGCTCTGCCACGGGGCGTCAGGGTCGGCCAGTCTGATCGGCTCGAGTCGCTTGTACAGGGTTCGACACGCATCCTGCAAAATACAGAGAGAGAAGGCTGTGTACACACAGGGCCTGGAGCTCGGCATGGAAGTGAAGAGGGTGATGTGAGGAGACAACGCCACCTGCTGTGACACCGGTGCATTACATCACAAGGCTGTGCGTGTAGGGAAGAATCAAACACTATATAAACCGTTTGAACGTGAAGGGTTAATACACTTCAGAGTCTTAGAAGCAGAGTGGAGTAAAGGAAATGAAGATGTAATGGTGTGTGTGTGTGTGTGTGTGCAAGTGTGTGTGTGTGTGTGTGTGTGTGTGTGTGTGTGTATGCATGTGATACCCTGACAGCCATTCCATTAGCGTCAGTGCCGAATGATGCAGCAGAGGGAGACGTGTTGGGGACAGCGCTCGTACATGTCTCAGTGATGTGGATCAGAGACAGCGGAATGTTCAGCTCTCGACTCGCCACCTACACACACACACACACTTTTTATACACAAATTGTGTAAAGCTGCTTTGTGACAATGTCAATTGTTAAAAGCGCTATATAAATAAAATTGAATTTCCACTTCAATTTGGACCAGGGGAGTGAGTGTGATCTGAAAGCTGATTGGCTGAGAGTGAAAGCGAGAGAAAGCGAGAGTGAGTGAGAAAGAGAAAGAGTGAATGAGAGAGAGAGAGTGAGAGATAGAAAGTGAGAGAAAGCCCGCGCGAGAGGGAGAGAGAGTGAATGAGAGAGAGAGAGAGAGAGAGAGAGAGGGAGAGAGAGTGAATGAGAGAGAGAGAGAGAGAGAGAGAGAGAGTGAATGAGAGAGAGAGAGAGAGAGAGAATGAGAGTGAGAGAGAGAGAGAGAGAGAGTGAATGAGAGAGAGAGAGAGAGAGAGAGAGAGAGTGAATGAGAGAGAGAGAGAGAGAGAGAGAGAATGAGAGTGAGAGAGAGAGAGTGAATGAGAGAGAGAGAGAGAGAGAGAATGAATGAGAGTGAGAGAATGAGAGTGAGAGAGAGAGAGAGAGAGAGAATGAGAGTGAGAGAGAGAGAGAGTGAATGAGAGAGAGAGAGTACCTGTTGGACTTTGGTGTGTAAGCCCTGACCCATCTCAGTCCCACCATGGCTTATTAACACTGATCCATCCTTGTAGATGTGTACCAGTGCAGCAGCCTGAAATCAATCACACACACACACACACACACACACACACACACACACACATTATACCCCATGTTTATGGTTTTTGTGTTCCTCTTATCAGAATGTACACGTATGTCGTTGTTCCTGGCAGGACTGACTGTTCCTGCAGCTGAAGGCTGAACGTTAACGCAACGTCCGGTGAATCATTCAGCGACCACGTCCATCTGATGCTCTCTCTCTCTCTCTCTCTCTCTCTCTCTGTCTCTTTGTGTGTGTGTGTCTGTGTGTCTCTCTCTCTCTCCCTCTCTCTCTCTCTTATGCCAGATTCAAAGGATCTTTACTGGCAAGACAAATGTTTACATTTATATTGCCAAAGCTTAGAAATAGGTTACAAGAAGATAACATGAGTAGGTAGTAGAAACTGAACTGAACTAGTTAAAATAATAAAAAGAAAAATACTGCTTCTAACAGGCTTTTATTTAAGAATCAGTTATGTTGTTTTTACATGTATTCTACTTTTATACACTTTTAATACATAATTTAAAAACATTATTTATTACTACAATTATTATTATTATTATTATTATTATTTATTTTGCCCTGAAAGGGAACAGCTGAAAGACAATGAAGATTATTATTTATTTTGCCGCAAATAGTATAACTTTAAATATCAGTATACTATAATAATAATAATTACTAAATACCCTTTTTGTACATTTATAATTTATTAATATTTATTTATTTTGTACTATTTTCATATTTGTAATTAATTATTTTTTACACTTAACGTGTAGGAAAGGTTCTCTATAACTAAAGTTTAGATCATTATATCAGTCTCTTTTTATTATTAATGAAATAAATTAATCTGTGTTAACATTTCCACATGAGTACAGTGTAAACACCTCCTCATTCCCCCCTCCACTCCCTACTGCAGAGAAAAATCTGACTTGATTTGTAGTTTATCTGTAAACTAGTGTTAGTACACGGCTTGAAGGTTTAAGACTTTGTAGAAATAGTTAAAAGGTTAAAGATAAAAATAATCTTCTTCTTTGTCTTTCGGCTGTTCCCTTTCAGGGGTCGCCACAGTGAATCATCTGCCTCCATCTAACCCTATCCTCTGCATCCTCTTCTCTCACACCAACTAACTTCATGTCCTCTCTCACTGCATCCATAAATCTCCTCTTTGGTCTCCTCTAGACCTCCTGCCTGGCAGTTCAAACCTCAGCATCCTTCTACTGATATATTCTGACCTTATCTCCAAAACATCTCACATGGGTTGTCCCTCTGATGAACTCATTCTTGATCCTATCCATCCTTGTCCACTACCAAAGAGAACCTCAACATCTTCAGCTCTGCTACCTCCAACTCTGCCTCCTGTCTTTTCTTCAGCGCCACTGTCTCTAAGCCGTAGAGCATCGCTGGTCTCACCACTGTCCTGTACACCTTTCCTTTCATTCTCGCTGATACTCTTTTATCGCACAACACACCTGACACTTTTCTCCACCCATTTCAGCCTGCCTGTACCCGCCTCTTTACCTCCTTTCCACACTTTCCTTTGCTTTGGATTGTTGACCCTAAGTACTTAAAGTCCTGCACCTTCTTCACCTCTGCCCCCTGTAGTCTCACCGATCCTCCTGGGTCCCTCTCATTTACACACATATATTGAGTCTTGCTGCGGCTAACCTTCATTCCTCTACTTTCCAGAATGTACCTACATCTCTCAAAATTTTCCTCCACCTGTTCCCTGCTCTCACTACAGAGCACAATGTCATCTGCAAACATCATAGTCCATGGAGACTCCTGTCTAACCTCATCTGTCATCCTGTCCATCACCAGAGCAAACAAAAAGGGGCTTAGAGCCGATCCTTGATGCAGACCCACCTCCACCTTGAACTCTTCTGTCACACCTAAAGCACATCTCACCACTGTCCTACAGCTCTCATACTGTACATGTCCTGCTACACTCTAACATACTTCTCTGCCACTCCAGACCTTCTCATACAATACCACAGCTCCTCTCTCAGCACCCTGTCATACGCCTTCTCTAAATCTACAAAGACACAATGCAACTCTCTATTACCTTCTCTGTACTTCTCCATTAGCAACCTCAAAGCAAATACTGCATCTGTTGTACTCTTTCTAGGCATGAAACCATATTGCTGCTCACAAATGCTCACTTCTGCCCTTAACCTAGCTTCCACTACTCTTTCCCAAAGCTTCATCAAATTTGTTCCTCTCTAGTTGCCACAGCTCTCACTAATACACTTCTCCTCCATTCCTCTGTGATTCTCTCACTCTCCCTAATCTTGTTAAAAGACTAGTCATAAACTCTACTGCCACCTCTCCTAAGCACTTCCATTCCTCATTAAGGTATGTCATCAGGACCAACAGCCTTTTCACTCTTCATCCTCTTTAACGCACTCCTTACCTCACTCTTACTGAGTTTTGCTACTTCCTGCTCCACAACAGTCACTTCTTCTACTCTTGTCACACACCCGTTCCGTGACCGGCACTAGGACCCGGAAGTAGTACGGTCGCAAAACAGGAAGCATAAAAGGTGGCGCTTTACATCGCTCAGTCATTGAGTTCGCCCATGTCGGTCCAGATTGTTCGTCTGCCATTTTGTGAGTACTCACTTTCTTGGGTTTACTTTCTGATTCGAGTGTGTTTCTAGAACGTGGGTTAAATTTGTTGTCCTTAGACTAAATTGCGTGGTTATCCTGCCTACTCGCTTTCTTCCGCGTCTGGGTTTACCACCCACGCTACAAAGGGCTAACCGCTAATCGCTTATGGTTCTAATCATCCCGGGTTAGAATGATCGAATGAGTGAGACATGAGCGGTAAACCCAGCACCTTTGCGATGTGGTAGATCGGCACGCCGAGCTAATCAACCAGCTAAACTGAGAGCTTGGTACTCTTCACAAGAGCGTCCAAGACGTCGCAGCCGTGAGGTGGCTGAGCTTCGGCAGGAGAACGTGGCCCTTTGCGAGGCTATTGCTAGCGAGAACCCTGCCGCCAGCACCCACCTTCACCTACACCAATCGACCACCTTCACTCCCACCACCCACGGACCTGCATCTCCACCTCCTGCCGTGGTTGACACTGGAGCCGGAGAACCCATGCAATTAGGACGCGCCTCCCTAACCAGGGCCCAGCATGAACCCCGCTTCCGAAAGGGGCTGTCCGCCTAATGTGGGTCAGTGGCGCGCCACCGAGCAATCTGCTGGGACGTGCTCTAGGGAGTCCGAGGCCCCCGACTTCGACACCAACGTCATCCCTCCCACCTACGGAGACCTGGCTAAGGGTGTTCTGTAAAAAAGGCGCCACCCATCTCCCACCTCATCGCCCCTGCGACCTGGCGATCGACCTCCAGCCAGGCTCGGTTTCACCCAGCAGCCATCTCTACTCCCTCACACCCACTGAGACACAGGCAATTGAGGAGTACGTGTCGAGCGCCCTCCGCCAAGGTACCATTCGGCCCTCCTCTTCGCCCACCGCAGGGTTCTTTCTTGTAAAGAAAAAGGGCGGTGAACTTCGTCCATGTGTCGACTATCGGGGGCTAAACAACATTACTATCAAGAACCGACACCCACTGCCTCTTACCAACTCTGCCCTGGACGCCCTCTCTGGTGCTACCATTTTCACGAATTTGGACCTTCGGAACTTGGTGCGTATCAGAGAGGGTGATAAGTGGAAGACATCCTTCATCACCCCCGCTGGACACTATGAAAGACTAGTCATTCCATTTGGACTCTGCAATGCCCCCGCCGCCTTTCAAAGTTTCATCAATGATGTCCTTTGGGACATGTTGGGGCAGTGGGCATTTGCCTACCTGGACGACATACTCATATATTCACGGACTGTTGAAGAACATACCTAACATGTCAGGGTGGTCCTTAAGAGATTGCTCCCCCATCAACTGTATTGTAAGTTGGAGAAGTGTGCTTTTCACGAGTGCTCCACCACGTTCCTGGGCTTTGTCATCTCACCCCAGGGTGTGGCCATGGACCCGCAGACACTAGAAGCTGTGCGTCATTGACCCCTACCCAAGACCCTAAAGCAGCTTCAATGGTTCCTCGGGTTTGCGAATTTCTATCGTCGCCTTATCAGGGACTACAGTACAGTTGCAGCCTACCTAACCGCTCTGACACGCCCAACACCTTATCGCTTCACCCTCAACTCTTCCGCCATCTCGGCCCCTTAAGGAACTGTCATCGCTTCGCCACCACTCCAATCCTTCTCCATCCAGACGTCAACAAACCATTTGTTGTGGAGGTGGATGCTTTGGATGTAGGCGCCGGAGCTGTTCTCTCCCAGCGAGGTCCAGACCATAAGCTACACCCCTGTGGCTTCTTGTCCAAAAAAATGTATCCCACTCAACAGCGATACAGGGTAGGGAACCGCAAGCTGTTGTCCATAAAGTAAGCATTAGAGGAATGTCGACACTGGTGCCAGGGCGCCAGCAAGCCTTTCATTGTCTGGACCGACCACCAGAATCTGATTACCATCCAGAATATCAAGCAGCTCAACCCGAGGCAGACACGGTGGGGTTTTTTGAACATTATAATTTCCATTGTATTACCGTCCAGGGTCTAAAAACACTAAGGCCAATGCCCTCTCCAGACAACATGAGGGGGACGCCATCTGGGCAGAACCTGTGCCTGTCCTTCCACCATCAAAGATCATTGCACCTCTCCATTAGGATCTAGAAACGAGGGTTCGCCAGGCACAGGCCAAGGAGACCGAACCGGCAGGTGTGCCGTCTGGGCAACTTTACATGCCTTCAGAGGTCAGGAGCGACGTCATGGAGTGGGGCCACTCATCACCCATCTCTGGACACCCCGGTACTAGGCGCACCCTTTAGTTTGTCCAGCAGGCCCTCCATGACTGGGACATCGACGAGTTCATCCAGGCATGCCCAGTGTGCGCCAAGGCGAAGACCATCAACCAGCCAACACCTAGAGAGCTCCAACCGCTTCCGGTTCCTCGCCGGCCCTGGACGCACATTGCCGTTGACTTCATCACGGGCCTGCCGGCTTCAGAGGGAAAGACGACCATCATGACCATTGTGGATCGGTTTTCCAAAGCCGTGCATCTAATGGGTCTCGCCAAGCTGATTCTAGAGCACGTAGACCGTCAGCCCAACAGTTGGTTCGCAGGTGTCGGCAGCTGTGGATACAAGCCAACCGAGCCATCCAACGGGCTAACATCCGCTACACCAACCAACATCGCCGTCGACACCCTCCGGGACAAATGTATAACGTAGGTGTGCATCTTCACACTGAATCAAAGAAGTTATCACTCAGGTTCATCGGTCCTTACCGCATCACACTCTGTCACCTACCGGCTCCAGCTGCCTGCAGTGCTCCGAATCCATCCGGTTTTCCACACCTCAAAGCTGAAACTCTTCACCACTTCTCCTATTATTCGTCCCTCCTCCCTGCTCCTCCTTCCTGAATCATTGACAGTGGCCCTGCTTACAACGTACGTCGAATCCTCGATTCGCGACCTAGGGGCCGTGGCACCCAGTACCTGGTCGACTGGGAAGGCTCTGGACCCGAAGAGCGATCTTGGATTCCGGCCCGGTTTATCCTCGACCCCGAGCTCATTAGGGACTACCGTCGTGAGGTATCCTCCACCCCAGGACCGTCGGGAGTCGGTCCTGGACAGGGGGGTACTGTTACACACAAACGTTCCGCGACCGGCACTATGACCCGAAAGTAGTACGGTCGCAAAACAGGAAGCATAAAAGGAGACAAGATGGCGCTTCACATCGCTCAGTCATTGAGTTTGCCCATGTCGGTCTAGATTGTTCGTCTGCCATTTTGTGAGTACTCACTTTCTTAGGTTTTCTTTCTGATTCGAGTGTGTGTTTATAGAAAAAATTTGTGCTTTTCCCTTGCCCCCCTTGTGTAAGAGTCCTTAGACTAAATCGCGTGGTTATCCTGCCTACTCGCTTGCTTCCGCGTTTGGGTTTACCATCCACGCTTCCAAGGGCTAACCACTAATCGCTAAGCCTTCTGATCATCCCCGGTTAGTTCGTGATAACTTCATTATTTTTCATTTTCCTCATTCAACTCCTCAAAGTACTCCTTCCATCCTCCCATCACCCTCCTGGCATCTGTCAGTACATTTTCATCTCTATTTTTAATCACTCTAACCTGCTGCACATCTCTATCTCTCTGCCTCGACAACCTGTACAGATCCACCTCCCCTCCTTACTGTCCAATCCTCTACCCTGCCACCTCTACCTTCACCTTACGCTGCATTTCCCTGTAGTTTCCTGTTTACTCAATTTAATCCCGTTAGTGTCACACTTCTTTGTTGTTTCTGTGTCTTCTGCATCCGTAAACTATCGCATTAATTGGCTCTGTTGGGTAACGTATATAGCCACGCCCACCTTAATCTAAAAAGTGTATATTCGTCCAAAAAAATTTAAAGATATCAATGAAAGAGCGAGTTCTGACCCAATGTACAGACAAAACATTTCTGTTATTTATATTGATTGTGGTTAGGGATGTGTTACACTGCCTCCTAGTGGAGAACATAAGTATCATTATGTTTATGTAAATACTGAAGTGTTTATAATTACCACACACACACACACACCTGGTTAAGGAATCCCTCTGCGAATCCAACGCCGTATTTGATTGGTACGATGGCGAGGCCTCTCTTTCTCCAGCGGTGCTGCAGGTTAAAGCGAGTGATGTTCTCTCTCCTGTGAGCGATGTCGGCTCTTTGCTTACACTCCTCCCAACAACGCTGCAGGTTTTCCGGGTCAAACTCCATCTTATAGTGTGTGAAGGATATCTCCTTATACATGTTCTTCTCACGAATCTGTCACACACACACACACACACAAATAAATAATTAAAATTTATGTCAATGATATATATAATTCTTTAAAAAACAAACATATTTTTCCATAAGTTTCTTAATGTCAAACTGAAATGACATCTTCGCAAGAAATCAAGTTCCTGGTGTCTCTGACCTCTTCGGCTGGCCGGCCGAGCATCATAGCCACATCGTTGATCATGTTCTCGATTACCATCATGCTCTGTGGAACGCCAAACCCCCTGAACGCAGTGTTGGAGGGAAGGTTAGTTCTGCAGGCAGCTCCGTGTCCACGGAGATTTGGGATGTTATAACAGTTATCCATTTGGAGCAGAATCTTCTCTGCTACCTGAGAGAGAGAGAGAGTAAAGGCATAGATGTTTGGAGACACAAACTAAAGATTAAAAAGATGGATGGATGGATGGATGGATGGATAGATAGATAGATAAATAGACTTATGACCAAATAAATAGACAGCCATGAAGACAGACATGTAGCCAAACGGACAGACAGCTAGACATGTGGCCAGACAGATAAACATGTCCTCAGACAGACAGACGAACATGTGGTAAGATGGGCAGACAGCCTTACAGACAGACAGTTGGCCTGACAGACAGACAAACATGTGGACAGATGGATAGACATGTAGCCAGACAAGAATGTGGCCAGACAGACAAATATTTGGCCAGACACAGACATGCAGCCAGCCAGACAGACATGTGGAGAGACAGACAAATATTTGGCCAGACACAGACATGCAGCCAGCCAGACAGACATGTGGAGAGACAGACAGGCAGACAGACATTTAGCCAGCCAGCCAAACTTGTCAACAGACAGACAGTCTGACATACAGACAGACAGACTGACACACAAAAAGAAGACAGACAGATCTCACCAGTGGGGACTCGTCTGGTGAACTGCCTGCATTGGCGTAATAATAAACATCAGCTGAAGTGATTCTGCCATCATTCATAAAGCCCACCTGACACACACACAGACAAAATGTGTCCTCATAATGTACATCATATACATGTTTGTGTGTGTTGTGTGATTAAATCCTGACCTTATACCTCCCCAGCACTGGGTGGCGCCCCCCAGTAATCAGCATGTCCTCTCCTCGTTCTAGCACACAGCGCACCGGCCTCTCGGTTCTACACAACACACACACACACACACATCATTAAGAGCTGGATGATTACTGACATTCTCTCAAGTATTTTTAGTGACCTGAGACATCAATGTAATTAAATATTCATAATTAACAAGCAGGTTTAAAATGAGACAGATCCGGAAGTAAAACACAGGCCATGAGAGTTCAGTACAGTCAGACGATCCTTAGAACATACAGATAAATATACTGTTTTTGGCACACAATTTGTTCTGTAATCTGCATGAACCGTGACGTCAGTGATCACACGTGAACTCGGTAACCTGATGAAGTCACGGCGTGAATGAGCACTCGAACTGAACTTACTTCCACGCTGCCACTGCAGTAATACACGCCAGCACAGTCGTCTTGGTCACTTTGCCACCAAACGCCCCGCCGATACGTTTCACGTGGCAGGACACGCGATTAGACGGGATGGCCAACGTCTCTGCTATCGCCATCTATAGGAGTGGATACAAACGACAACAAAAATAAGTACGTAGGTAGTCCTGTGTTAAACTTTATGACCGGGGTTGTGTAGCTCTGATGTGTGTGTGTGTGTGTGTGTGTGTGAACCTGAACAAGTGTTGGGTGTTGTGTAGACACGTAGACCTTCATCTCTTTTTCCTCTCCTACAGGAATGACCAGCATGCTTTGTGTCTCCATGTAGAAATGCTCCTGTCCTCCAAGACGCAGCTCCCCTGATTACACAACAGACAACAGTAATTAGGTAAACTTGTTGCTACGCAACCGGGAAAATAGAAATTTTTAGCACAGAACTAGCTGGTAAGTAGTTGCTAGATCTTTACTCTAAATCTAGCAAAGACAGTGACAATATTGAATGTCTACCACAACCACAGAAGTGTTGATACATTGCTACTGCCAATAAAAATATGCTTTATTTTAGCTAGCATCAACTGCTAACCAAACTAGCTAGTTAGCTATTTTCTACAAGCACTAACTTTGATTAAGATTCCATGTTATGTTTTAGTGCAGGCTGTAAAACTAGCTAGTGTCATGTATAACTGCGTGTCAAAGGATCGTTCATGTCTGAAATCCTGAGACGAGCCGGAGATAAACAGGAAGTGAAATGGGACCTTCATAAACGTGGTCCGTCTCCTGAAGCGCGGAGACCACGTCTCCTCTCTGAATCTTTCTCAGAGGAAGGAAGTAGGAGCTCTTTTCCATGGCTTCCTGCATCCAACGTACACACACACACACACAGAGTGGCATATGTGTATATGAATGGGCTTGTTCCAATACCTTTGAAGCACCCTAGAAATATTAGCATGGTGCAGTTTTCTCCAGAATAAGGACGAGTTTGTATCATATGTGGAAGGAGTCTCTGGTGTCAGTTATAATGACCTCTACGGTAAAGATGGGGTCTTTCAGGTCCTCGTAGACGACCTTCACAGCTGCCGCCGCAAGTTTAGCGTGCTGCATGGTATCGGCGATGACGGCGCAGATCATGTGACCCACGCATGCCACCTAAAGACAGGTGAAGAAATGTCAGTCATCAGACACGCTGCAATTAATAATTAAGACATAAATAATAAATAAATGCCGCAGTAAATGTATCTGGTACAGATATAAACATTTAGGAAATACTATTTCTATAAACTGAATAAATAAAATTGCCTATATTCAGTGCTGAGAAAAAGTATGTTTTTTTTTTGTTGCATATTTGTCACACTTAAAAGATTCAGATCATCAAACAAACCTTAATATTACACAAAGATAACACGAATAAATACCAAATACAGTTTTTAAAGGATGCTTTTATTTATTAAGGGTAAAAAAACTGCCAGAACCTTCCTGACCCTATGTGAAAAAGTAATTGCCCCTTAAACCCCCTGGTGGCAACAACTACAATTAAGCGATAACTGGCATTGAGTCTTTCACATCACTGTGGAGGAAGTTTGTCGAGCTCTCCTTTGCAGAATTGTTTTAATTTAGCCACACTGAAGGGTTTTCGAGCATGAACGGCCTGTTTAAGGTCATGTCACGGCATCTCAATTGAATTTAAGTTCAGACTTTAACTTGGTCGCTCCAAAACTTTATTATTATTATTATTATTATTATTATTTCAAGCAATTTAGAGGTGGAGTTGCTGGTGTGTTTCAGATTATGGTCCTGCTGCACAACCCAAGTCCACGTGAGCTTGAGCAGCCCCAGACCACCACATCGACACCACCAAGTTTCACAAAATGCAAAAAAAATAAATAAATCAGAATGGAGCAAATACTTTTGCACAGCACTCTATGTATATTTCCTTATTATATATATATATATAAACCTTGATTATGTAGGGGATATGCCAAATTAATATGTGTAAATTTTTATAAACTGTATTCTACCACTATGTGTGTTTACACGGCCAGTTTATATTGTTTGATTTTATTTTATTTATCTCGTGATTATAAATGGATAAAGTGTAAGTGACAGGAGGTTTATGAAGTCCTGACCTGGTCGTGTGCCAGCAGCTCCTCGTCCAGTACAGTGAAGGAGACGGACCTCCTGCCAGGGATGTCCTCCGCAGTGACCACATCGACCACGCCCTCCATCGCCAGAGCTCCGCCCACATCCACATGCCTGACAGGGAGATAATAGAAACGATTCACTCCACGTGCGTGCGTGCGTGTGTGTGTGTGTGTGAGAGAGTGAAATGTGTTACGTGATCTTGGCGTGTGCTCTGGTGCTGGTGACGACAGAGAGGAAGAGTTCTCCGTGTGTGTGTGGAATGTCATCACAGTATATCGCCTCTCCTGTGGCGTGTGAGACGGAGGAGCAGTGAGGGAACGCACGGCCCACACACTCCCCCTCTGATACAGCCTACACACACACACACACACACACACACACACACACACACACACACACACACACACAGAAAAAAGATACACACACGCATAATCCAATTTTCTCATTTATTTCCTTATATAGTAATATATTTTAATATTTGTCTCACACTTTCATGCGTGCACACACACACACACACACACCTGGAACTCCTGGTATCCGGGCTGAATGTAGTTGGACAGCGGCTCCACTGCACTCAGCTCATGCTTTGGAATTTCACTCTGAATGATGTTCTTACAAATCACACACACACACACACACACACACACACACACACAATTAGTTTTAACCTAGTGTAAGCAGAATAGCGGCTCTGTCAGGTCACCTCTCAGATCCCAGTTGGGACTATGATAATCAGGATGAGTGTGTGTAGGTGTACCTGGTCTCTGAGGTGCTGCAGGACGCGCAGGTAGAACCTGAAGAACATGCTGAGGGTCAGAGATCTGCGGAACACCACCTTCCCGCCGGCAGCCCCCGTGACATCATCGAGCAGCGACGTGTACGCATCACTTAGCGTCTCCTCGCTCCACGCCCTGAAGAGAGCCGGTGATGAGACCTCAGTGTTTCTGAGCGGTTATACAAACACTCCTCATATTATACAGCGGTACCTCAACATGCGTAGCGCGTACGTCCGGTAGCCGTTTAAAACTCGAATGCGTCAGCAGAAACACAGGCAAAGTGTTCATATATTTATTATTTATTTTTTTGCATTTCATGCAACATTTAGTAAAGATGTAGCACCGTGGGTTCCAAAATAGTTATCAAGGACGGTAGCAAGAAGAAAAGGGAGCCGCTTTCAGATTGGTTTATAAAGCAGCCGGAATATCTGAGAATATGATTATAGTGTTCGAAATTGGTGATATTGGTAATATTTTTGGGCGGCTGGAACAGATTATCTGCATTAACATTATTTCCTATTGGACAATGTGTTTCACAGTACGACATTTCACCTGAGCAGATTAACCTCATATGCCGAGGTACGGCTAGTACATCAATAAAAAAAATTATAACATCAACATAAAAATATCGATAACTAGTCTTTTTTTTTATTTTTATTATATAATATTACATCATTTTATATTACTATAGTATAATTTCTTTAGGATATAATTACAGAGAGCAGAGAGTGTGAGTTCCTGCCTGCTGGAGGTGGTTATTATGATGGAGTGTGTGTGTCTGTGTGTGCGTGTCTGCGTGTGTTCACCTGCCGATCACGTGCCGCGTCGTGCTTTCTGCACTAAGTGTGTGTGCTCCGACTCCACCGTAATACACACTCATGTCTCGCACCAGGTCCGAGTGGTGATGGAGCCACACCCGCATGCCGGCGCTCACCGTGGCCAGAGCGTTCTCTTTCCGAGGAGCGTTACGGAACGCACACACCACCTCACACTGAGACAGAGCGAAGACAAACACTAATAAACACTAATCACTTTCCTTCACAGAGATCGTGGTGAGGGCATGGTGCCGCTCTGTATCATGGTGTCACCTGATGACCTGAAAGGAAGTGACATCACTACAGAACTCGCTGAAGTAAGAAACAGAAGATGCTCGAGACGTCCAATCTAATCAAGTTTTTAGTGGACGCTTAGACGCTCATCTGAGCTACGCTAAACTCATTCAGGATATCCTGTGTGATAAGAGCAGGAGTGTGTGTGTGTGTGTGTGTGTGAGTGTGTGTGTGTGTGTGAGTGAGTGAGCTGGACAGAACCCTGACCTCTCTGGAAATGGGAATAAAAACAGACAGCACAATCTCGTCTGGTCTGAGAATCGTCTTTCCAAATCCGACAAAGAAGTCCTTATCCAGAGGAACCTCACGCCTTCCATCTGCAACACACACACACACACACACACACACACCACTGAACAACAGCATGTCTGTCTGTCTCTGTTTATTTCTCCATCTGTGTGTCTGTACATCTCTCTTTCTCTTTTTATCTCTACATCTGTCTGTCTATTGTAGTTTCTTGGTCTGTCTGTCTTTTAATCTGTCTGTCTGTCTCTCTGTGATTGTCTTCATGTCTGTCTGACTGTCTGTCTGTTGGTTAATTGATAGGACTGTCGATCTGTCTATTCATGTGTCCACCTGTCTGTCTGTCTGTCTGTCTGTGTGATGTAATAAGTGATGTAATGACCGTGAGACAGCAGCAGCACCGAGCTCCGCCCTGCAGCCAGAACAGGATTCAGATCAGAGTTTGGGTACGCGCTGGCGATGTTCCCGCCGAGCGTCTACACACACACACACACACACACACACACACACACACACACACACATATATATAACACATATAACACCTATACAGCTAAAGAAACATCTGTTATCTAGAAATGTGTGTGTGTGTGTGTGTGTGTGTGTGTGTGTGTGTGTGTGTGTGTGTGTTCCCTACAGCGACGTTGCGGATCTGCTCTCCTCCCAGGTGTCTCAGCTGCTCCAGCAGTGCTGAGTATGTTTGTGTTTGTTCTGCCGGGAGAGAACACACACACTTCTGCAACACACACAGCATGGTGGATAAAGTGCATCCAGCCCCGAAGTGCACACCTGCAACACACACACACACACACACACACACACACACACACACACACACACACACACAGACACACACACACACACAGACACACAGACACACACAAAGGGGGAAGATTCACAAGTTACTAGAAATATTAGTGAAAAAATTGTCTCTGCTTAACACACACACACACACACACACACACCTTCAGGTTTGTGAGAGACTTCAAACAGTTCCTTCACGCGGGTGCCTGAGATTATTATGGGATGGACGACACCTTTAAACTTGATGTCCAGCCCTGAGGAGAAAATCAGAGAATAAACCACAAACATCAAAGACTTTATCGAAGCAGCCAATCAGTGAGGTGATCAGGGCGTAACCATGGAAACCACCATCCCTCGTCGACCGATCAGGACGCATTTTAATACACACAAAAAAAAAGAATTTCCCAAAGTTTTACTTTTCAATACAGCTAATAAGTGCATTTTATTGTGCATTTAAAGCAACTTATAGCTCATGTGATGTAAAGTCGGTCAGGATGATGATGATGATGATTAATCCTCACCTATGTTGGTGTTTCCCATCACAATGGGGGCTTGTGGGTACTGAGACTTCAGCTGGAGCAGCTCACCGAGAGACGCGGGGGAGATCCAGGTCATCCTCTCCCCCCGAAACGTCCGAGTGGTTTGGTCCTGACTCTCTGCCATCCTCTATATACAACAAATCTCTTTTATTATTCTGTTCATCAGTTACCTCTAATGGTTTAACATTAAAATACCTAAGACTTTATCATCAAAATATTATCATCTACACTCTATTGACAAAAGTATTCATCCAAACTTCAACCTTTTCTACTCCAACATGACTCAAAGTGAGGACTGTACAGTTCGGTGTGGAAGAACTCGACCGGGCCGAACACAGAGCCCTGTGACCTCAACCCCATCGAGCATGAACTAGATGAACTGGAGCGGAGATTGTGAGCCAGACCTTCTCGTTTAACATCACTGTCTGACCCCATAAACGCTCTACAGAATGAATGGACACGAATTCACACAGAAACACTCCAACATCTTGTGGACGTCTTGTGGAAAGGGGGAGTGTG
Source organism: Clarias gariepinus (assembly GCF_024256425.1). Classification (NCBI taxonomy): domain Eukaryota; kingdom Metazoa; phylum Chordata; class Actinopteri; order Siluriformes; family Clariidae; genus Clarias; species Clarias gariepinus. Next base: position 46,643,318 of record NC_071102.1, on the reverse strand, counting down.
TTTGGGTACAGTATCACTGCAGGTTTGGACAAATACTTTTGTCTATATAGTGTATCTACTGTACACACAGCCAAATAGAAACAACAGATTCACATTGTGGAGTGTTTATATGTTAAAAAAGCTTAAATGTGTTTCTCACTATGAGCTCAGGAGGGAAGATCAGGTCCTGCGTGGGGTCCAGAGGGAGAAACTCCTCCTTGTTAAACAGCTGTAGCTGCAAACACACACACACACACACACACACACACACACACACACACACACACACACACACACACAGTTAACACCAGCAGTCTTATTTAATACATTTATAACCCAATAAAATAAACTACGCTGGGTTCAGTGTCGGAGTGAAACTTATCCCTGGTCTGTGAGATCAAACCAAAGCATCAACACAAAAACTAAAGTACAATAACATCATTTGTTTTTTATTTTTCACTAATATTCTTACTTGCTCAGGAGCTGCTTTGTTGTTTGAGGTACAGCAGGCCACGCCGTTCACCTGACAGCAGCTTTCACTCTACACAAACAATCATACACTCCATAATCATTTATAATCATCATAATCATAATATTTTTAAACTGCTTTTGGTGCAGTAATGTGAATTCATCATGCAGTAGAATACACACACACACACACACACACACACACACACACAGTTACAAAGCTTCATCATGTGACGTAGATTAACCTCTGGGCTCAGGCAAACAATGAGCTCATGACTGATGTACAGATTTAAGTCTGACCTTAACACGCGGCTGGAAATATGAGGGGCGTTCGAGTCAAACCAGGACTTGTAGTAAATGAAAGAGTAAAAAAGAGTGACATTTACAAAAACCTTCAGTCCCAGTGTGGTGATGAGACTCTGAGTCACAGTGAAACATCTGAACGGTGAGAATGTTTTAAAGAAGTCCCGGTGGAGGTGGAGCCTCACTGCAGTGAGTTCAGAGAGTGGAACGTCTGATCACTGAAAAGCAACCTGCGGAAGAGACGCATCACACACTCATTCACCAACACCACTCACACACCACAGGAATTCGGCTCCCCCATACAGTCCTGGCCTCGCTCCAAGACATTTACACAGGGAGTTCCTGGGAGGCCGGCGTCTTAGACGCAGAGAAGAATGCTACTTTAACATGTAATTATTTAACATAATAATTATTTATTTTAATAATGAAATAAAGTCATTTAGTCACAATATTCCGCTGTATTGCTTAATATAATTTTTTTACAATGAAAAAAACTGTATGATGTTCGTTTATGTTCGTGTACACGGGGCGTGAAATTTTTGGAAAGCATGTGACCTGAGGCTGAGCTCTAATTGGATTTTTTTTATCATCCTCGCTAAGAACCCTCCCACTTTTGTTCTTAGCGAATCAATAATGTTTTTAAATATTTGGGCTCATGTGATTGGTCCATTCTTAACGAGTCTTATTAACGCTCAGCAGATTGTTAGTTAATGTATTAAATAGTGATTGACGGGGAAGCAGCTAAATATGAGAGGAAAGTCTATAATTTCTTTGCTTAAATACCCCTTCACAAGGCGCTTAGACAAAGAAAGACAAAAAGATAAAGAGTTCGGACCAGATCGACCTGATCTTCTAATTAAGCAGCAGTCACGTGATCACGGCCGAGCTCACACTCGGTGCTTCTCCAGACCTTCTTAAGGCAAGCTGCTGACTGGATGTGATGTGAGTCATGACTTTATTCTACATTAGTAGTAATGATGATTAATCACCTGATCAATGCCTATTTACAGGCCATTATTAAAAGTTTAATTTACATCTTATTTGCACCCCCTTCCCAAAAGTTTTGCACCAGCCGCCACTGCTAATCACGGCTCCAGCGTACTGAGAGAACGTTCTCCCTTGATGGTGTCCAAGCTCTAGTGTCACTGATGGGATAAGTGCATTAGTGTATCAGGGGATTATATAGAGACATAAGGGGAGTTTTTACTCTTGTGTTTGTTTATTCTGTACAATCAAAAGTCCTGGTTTAACTTGAACGGCCCTCATATAAATAATGAATAACAGTACACTGGACTAAAGCTTGAACCTGATACTGCAGTGAAGTTGTCTTTTTTATACTCCATCCACCTCCAAGTTTTTTTTTCCTGCCTGTCCATCTGTCCCTCTGTCTGTCCGTCTGTTTGTCTGTCCGTCTGTCTGTCTGCCTGTCTGTCTTTCTGCCTGTCTGTCTGTCCGTCCGTCTGTCTTTCTGCCTGTCTGTTTGTCTGTCCGTTTGTCTGTCTGCCTGTCCGTCTGTCTGTCTGCCTGTCTGTCCGTCTGTCCGTCTGTCTGTCTGTCTGTCTGTCTGTCTGCCTGTCTGTCTGTCCATCTGTCTGTCTCTCTGTCTGTCTGTCTGTCCGTCTGTCTGTCTCTCTGTCCGTCTGTCTGTCCGTCTGCCTCTAGACCTTTGGACCTTATATCACATGACTGATCATGTTGCACATGTTGTCCCACACCTCACAGAAAGTCCGATAGCCGTCGATAATCGGACGATATCCCGTGCATCTGCATAAATTACCTAGGAAGAAAAACATTTACACACATCACCAGTGATTATAATTAAAATACCTTCATCACTAGAGATAGAAATTCATCAGCACTTCATTTAAATATTTTTTGACTATTCGGAATCACTTTACAGACAGGATGGAAAAACCATGTGAAAAAGTCACTCACACACTGCACATGAAGTGGAGCCATAAATTACATTTGGACCTGTGAGTGAGTGTGTGTGTTTGTGAGTGTGTGTGTGTGTGTGTGTGTGTGTGTGTGTGTGTTTTACCCCCCAGTGCCTGTGTGATGTCCTCCATGCTGGGCTGTGGTCGGTTCCTCAGCAGTGTGTACATGGACATCACCATCCCTGGAGTACAAAAACCACACTGAGAGCCATTTGCCTTCGCAATACGCTCCTAAACACACACACACACACACACACACACACACACACACACACACACACACAATATCTTTTCAGTACATTATAATATTCACCAAAAGCAGGATTAACAATAAAGTTGAGTGATCTGTATTGTTCTGTGAAAGTGTGTGTGTGTGTGTGTGTGTGTGTGTGCGTATGTTACCTGTACAGGGTGTAGTTTGCTCTTGCTGTTCCCGATGCCCTCCACTGTGGTCACCGCCGCCCCGTGTGTTTGGCATAAAGGCATCAGACAGGCGTTTACAGAGAAATGACTCGGCAGTGAAGGAGAGTCTCTGAATCACTCCATCGTGGTTACACACACTACACATACTGTATCATGGGATCTTTATCTGATCATTTATTACACTTACAGGAATATAAACTATAACCTTAACGAATAATGACCAACACTTTCATCAAAAGGAGCAGTACACAAGATTTCTAATTAAAAGGTCACAAATAATTTAACACTGGACATAAACATGTAACATGTGACAGGCAGGAGGAAAGCAAGAGGGACAGGCAGAGGGACAGACAGGGGAACAGAACAGGAAGCCAAACAGGACGACAGAGCATGCTGACAGAGCAGGGGACAGACATGAAGACAGACAGACAGACAGGAATAAAGACAGGAGAAATGACAAAGGGACAGAGCAGCATGACAGAAAGGGGGAGAGAGCATGGGGACAGACAGGAAGGCAGAGAGACAGGCAGACATAAAGGCAGACAGGGAGACAGGCAGGAAGACAGACTGGAGGTCTGATATGAGGACAAACAGAAAGACAGACAGGAAGACATACATAAGGACAGACATGAAGACAGACATGAGGGCAGATATGTAGACAGACAGGAGGACAGACAGGAGGACAGACAGGAGGATACTTGATGGTCTGGGTCTGAGTGTCATATGTGGACAGCATGACGGTGCAGGCACCACACCCCCCTCCTCCACAGCCATACTTAGTGCCTGTTAATTGCACTGCACACACACACACACACACACACACACTGATGATTGTGCTGGAATCCAGGGAAATATATTCACCAAATTCAGAAGAACCTTCCACAGCAGGAGAGACGATGTGTAAAGTATAAATGTGTGCATGTAGAGCAGGTGGAGGAAAGTGTGGTTTACTCTCAATCGCTCCTGACTTTAATGTTATAAAAGATTAATATATAAAATATAAATATATCAAACATAAATATATTAAAAATAAATATATATAAATATATAAACAGTTAAACTGGACCAGCATCAACCCCCCCCGCCTTTCTTTATTCTGTAATGTTACTGAATGTTGTGTGATTATTGTGTTTAGTGTCTCGTCTACAACAAGTGTACAGTGTTTTATGTTGGTCTGTAGAGAGTCACATGTGTGTGTGTGTGACAACATAGTTGGAAAAAACCTAGAAACTAGAACAGTCCTCTGTGTAAGGTACAGTGTTGGGCTTGGTGTGTGTGTGTGTGTGTGTGTGTGAGAGAGAGAGAGAGAGAGAGAGAGAGAGAGAGATTAAAATATAACTCCTAGTCATGTGACCTCATGTGGTATACTGATTATAGTGCAGTGCACCCAAACACCTGTACACACACACACTGTATACACACACACTGTAAACACACTATAGATCTATATATACACAGACTGTACAGTGTGTGTGTGTGTGTGTGTGTGTGTGTGTGAGTGAAGTAAAGAAATCCTACGTTTGTCTCTGAGGAAGGAGAGCAGCATGGTGTCTGGGTCCGGATCTCTCACAATCACCTGAACACACACACGCGCGCGCGCGCGCGTATTTACACTTTAGTTACAAAGTAACAAAACAAGCACGCTTCTGCCATAACACATCAAAGGGACGCAGCGCGCGCCGCATTCCAGTGCACATGACGCGCGGTACAGAGATACCCTCCCCCCCGAACCCAACCCACCCCACCCCACACACGGGTCCCCCGGTGAACTCGGTACCTTTCTCCCGTTAACGAAGACACACAGGACAGCGCTGTCCCCCTCAGCAGCCATGTTGGACACTTGAGTTGGACTGAGGACCGAGTGTGAGGACAGACAGCCCTGACCAGACGCTCCACCCTCACTTCACCCCAGAGCTCCTCCTGCTTCTCTCTTACATAACTATACACTCCTCCTCACATCTCCTGCAGGCATTGCACACACACACACACACACACACACTATAATGCATGATGTTCTGACACAGAGCTTCTCAGACTTCTTCATGTTTAAAGGATTTGGGGTCAAAGGTCCGGATCAGTGATAAGCAAATGACCACCACAGATACTTCAACTGTAAAGCAACTTACAGTCAAGCATCAGAAATATTCAAAATACATCCAAGGGTGTGCGAAAGTAATGGCACTGTTTGCCTCAACTTGTTGCCTGTGGCCCTAAACAGCTCTAACTTTTAACATTACGAAGTTTACAGATAGTCTTCCTTAGTTAGTTAGTTTCTGTTAATTTATGTTGTAATTTATGTTAGGACTATCTGTCTTGTCTTTGCTAGCAAGCTAACTAGGCCTCTTGGTTAGCTAGTTTAGTGTCTCTGTTAATTTATGTTGTAAGTTTATGTTGCATGTAGCAACTTGGTCCTGGAGGAACGTTGTTTCGTTACACTGTGTACTAACTGTATATGGTTGTAATGACAATAAAGCCGACTTGAACTTGAAGTGCAAAATGTACTCTCACCATCACTATCATTTTTTCCCACAGTTCTTTTAAGCTCAGAGCATTTAAGCCATAATTCTTTTTTTTTTTTTTTATGAACATACAGGTGCATCGCAATAAATTAGAATATCATTGAAAAGTTGATTTAAAAATTTTTTACAATTAAAAACTTTTTAGGAATTTAATTTAAAAAGTAAAACTCATACATTATATAGATTCATTATACACAGACTAATATATTGTAGCATTCTTACGCCGGAAAGAATGCTGGAGAGACGAGTGAGCTTATTTGCTGCCCAATGCAATGGCTGGGAGTACTTTATTAGGCACACAGCAGGTAAGGCATGAGCAGCACCTTCACTCAGGAGCCTACATCCAATTCAGCGTCAGCCTGAACTGGAGCACATTTCACACGTCACACCCCCACACACACAAACAGGGCCGAAGCCACTAACCAAAACACCTTTCCCCAACATGGTGAACACACCGACATCCCCGCAAGGCATGCTGGTCGTCAGCCGCCGCCCCGCCCACGCCACAATATTTCAAGTTTTTATTTTGATGATTATGGCTTACAGCTAATTAAAACCCAAAATTCAGTATCTCAGAAAATTAGAATATTACTTGAGACCAATAAAAAAAATATATATATATTTTCAACACAGAAATGTTGGACTACTGAAAAGAATAAACATGTACAGCTCTCAATACTTGGGCGGGGCTCGTCTTCGACGAATTACTGCAGCAATGCAGCATGGCATGAAGGAGATCAGTTTAATAAAACACAGTGAACCATCACCAGCAGATGACATGGCTCCCCAAACCCCCGCTGACTTCAAACTGAACTTGAAACAGTGTCTCCAGCTGCAGTCCTCTCCTTGTGAATCTCCCCCAAATTCTTACATGGGCCTCATTTCACAATCCTCTCAAAACCTTTCATTAATGCCTGGATATGTAAGGGTTACCCCTAGAGGGCGCCAAAGCGCCCAAAGACTGTTTCGTTGTGTTTTTGTGTTTTAGTTTTGTTTGAGTTGGACTTCATGTCCCAGACTGCACCTTGGTCAGGTGAGGGGAGCACTCACCTGAGCCGAGCATGAGTAATTAAGTTACTCATTATAAATAGCCTGACTGAACTTCAGCATTGGTTGTTGTTATGTTTATTTTGTGAGGGTTGTTTTTTGTAAGTGTTATATTAAAAGATTTCTTAGAAAAGAGCTTTCGTTTTTTGCTTTAATATAACAATAAAAAGACGAATGTGACGTCCGTGTCCCTGCGATTATGCCACGCACCCACAGACAGCCAGAACATGACAGGATCCAGCCCTCTGTGAACAGCCAGCCCGCTGAACCAGACTGAGAGACCATTTAAGGCTAAGGAAACTTCTGTAGCTGTTTTGAGATAATTAGCTGAATAGAGTGTGACACCATGAGTCTGCAATATTAGACTTTTTCACAGTATTACACTTTTTTGAGAGACTGAATTTTGGGTCTTCATTTGCTGTCATCCATATTTATCAAAATGAAAGGTATTAAACCATTAAAATGTATCATCCTGTGTATAATATAATAAATCAATATAATATGAGTTTCACATTTTAATTGAATTACTGAAATTAATAATCTCTTCAATTATGTTCCAATTTATTGAGATGCACCTGTAAATAGGGCTCAGGATTGGGCAGCATAGAGTCATCTATATATCTCATCTCTTTTTTCAGCACTAAATAGGCAATGAAGTAAACTGAATTTAAGTTCATTTTGACCAACTATCCAAACATGACTGAGCAAAAAATTGGAAAAAAAGTCACAGAAATAGCACAAATACACATGATCACATTTTTATTGTTGTTTTTGGTTGTTCCCATGACCAAAAAAATCATAATAATTATACTTATCTTGAGAGTTATAAATTTTTGCATGTGTAAGGTCGTTCCGGTATTCTGGTAGTGGTAAAGCGTTGGTGGAGCACATTCATATGTTGGATTAGTTCTTAAAGTAAGTAAGTAAAGTGACTCAGTCTTAGCTGTGTCCACATGTAGCCAGGTATTTTTACAACTGGGATTTTCCTCTGTGGTTTTGGCCTTTCGTCCACATGCAATTACTGTTTGGGTCGTTGAAAACAGAGCTTTTGGAAAAATTCGTCCAAAATGAAGCTTTTCCAAAACTCCGTTTTCTGCGGTGTTGTGTGGACAGGGGGAGCAGAGATTTTGACTTGTTGTACCTTCACCGTGCATGCCAATGATGTCATTGTCTGTGTGCGACAATCGTCAGCTTTGTTTATGAGGATATTTTGTGTAATAGTGAAGGTACGTACAGTAAACCAGTGACCGGGTTAACGTCGCTTACTGGACTTTTTACATGTGTGTACACACACACACACACACGCAGTTACTCACACATTACGTTAATGAATAGAGGTGTCTGAATGTACTACGAAGCTCACTGCTGCTACCTACAAAACTCTGATGACACGAACCCCCAGACAGCAACAGCTGGTTTTAGACAAGATCTAACAGCTACATAGCACAAACGGTAATGTTTTGTCTAGGCTTCTGATTGGCCCCATGTTGATTAGGGACGCTCCTAACAGCACTTAACAGGGCGTTTTGTGTTTTCATGTGGGCAAAGACATTTTTAACATGTAGGTCATGTGGACAGTAATATTAAAAAAGAACAAAGTAGGAAATCTCAGTTTTTAAAACTACCCAGCTACGTGTGGACATGGCCTTCTACGTCTTTGACATGAATATATAATGTAAAGCATACATTATTTATACATTAATTTTTCTATATAATCCCCTGCTACACTAATCTACTTACTGAATGTTTACAGGAACGACTGCAGTGGGCTCCGTGCCACCTCGACCGGGGTCGTCATTCACCGATGTACAGTCTTTGCTAAAAGGTTCACACTGTTCAAATGTTTTATTGCGACTAAGAGTCTTATCACTTTTATGCCTTCATTTACTTAATTTCTGGTTTGACATCAGCGCCCCTTGTATTAATCATTTATTCTAGTTTTAAGTATATAAAATACTAATAATTTTTGTTTGAATAAACAAAAATATTGCTTCCTAATTTGTATAATGAGTTTGAATATGCTGCTGAAAAATATTTAGTGTTATCTTTTTTTATTTATTTTTAATCAGGTATCTTTTTGATATCTTTTTATGTCATGGAAAAATAAAAAATTTAACTAATTATTTAAGATAACTTTTCTCCAGAAATATATAAATATATATATAAATGCAAAAAAATTGTAACAATGCGGGTCTCAGGAGGGGCAGAGCCGCGCAAAAATGCTGTGCACTGTTTGGAACGTCCTAAACAGGCAAAGACGCGGCCATTTATAGACACACGGTTGCCAGGCAACGCCGCAATTAGCCTGGATAGTCTCCATACCGCACCACGTAACAAGAATGATTGTAGATTGTGGGTCTACTGAAAATTCATAACAAATATTTGACCTTTGATCATGTAATTTTGTATATGTAAGCGTAATATAAATCGAATAATTTCAATCTGTACTTTTCATAATAATATAAAGAGGACAAGAAAATCTGACAACTCTGCATTTGAAAATTAGAATTTATGGTGAGCTTCAGATGAGCTAATTTAATAACTTTCCACAAAGCTTTTTTATAATAATATAGTGTCAGCATTCCCAAATTAGCCATAGTGTGTAAATGAGTTTGTGTGTGTGTGTGTGTGTGTGTGTGTGTGTGTGTGCCCTGCGATGTATTGGCACCCTGTCCAAGGTGTACCCTGCCTTGTGCCGTAAGTCTCCTGGGATAGGCTCTAGGCCCCCCGCGGCCCTGAATATAGGATAAAGTGATAAAGATAATTATTATTATTATTATATTATTAAAGCACATAATAAGAACAACATGCTTGTAACCATTTTATTGTATGATTCCAGCAAGTGAAGTCATCACTGCATCCTCTATCATTAACAGATATGTTATCTTACAGAGATGATATTTCAATTTCAAAAGGTCTGAACAAGTTTAGCAGTTGTAGAGCTTGTTAATTCTCAGGATGTCGATGGTGGACAGTTCCTGTCTCTGTCCAATATTCACTGCTTTATTAGGAATAGGAGTGATGGTATCCAGACCATTGGCAGAGAAAGCTGTTTTTGCGTAGTGCATGATGGAGGAGTAGTCATACGCCGTGTTGAGGTTGTTGGTGTTCTGCAGGTCAAAGTTAGACTTCATTGATGACTGGATGTTTGCCCAGTTGATTTGGACATAACTGTCACGGTCACTCCTAGTATGCTCATGATAGAAACCGAGCGCATGGTTCAGCTCGTGCTCGACGATGCCATAGTAAACACAACCGAACCTGCTGAGAGAGACCACCTGAGCACCGCCTGTTTTGCCCACACTAGAGTAGCATCTGGAGGAAAAGAGACAAGATTGAGGACGTCACTGAAGCCAACATGTGGACATTGTGCATTAAAAGCGAATTTAAAAATTTGAAACTGTATTTTATAGAAAATGTTTGACAGATCCTCACCCATTTAGGTTCTGGATGCTGATATAGTCGGTTTCATTTGTCCGGGGAATGAATTTAATGCAGGTTTTACTGTGGAAGGTAGCCATGGCGCTGGTAATTATAGTCAAGTCAGAGGAAGCTATAAAGAAAACAGTCAGCACATTGTTAAGGAATAAACAGAAATGTGTCATAACTGGAAAGTGTAAACAAGGAAGTCTTTCACTTACAGAAATCACTGCTCACTGTAAAAGGCACCTCCACTAAGCCATTTGGGGACTTTTTCCAAAAGCAGTCGTTGGTGGTGCAGACAAGAGCGTTCCTGCCTCTTGGCAAGAGGATGTCTCCTTCCAATAACACTTCATTGGATCCTTTAGACAGAGAAACAAAAAGAAATGAAGACAGCAAATCACTAAGCAGTGTTACTTGTAATGCCTTAGCTTCTTGAGGTAAATCTTCTGGTGTCAAATAAAACCCTCATCACCAGACTTTCTGTGGCTGGTGCAAGAACACAAAGTGGATTTACAATGAAATTATTACAAAATCATTAGCATACTGTAGAATGAGACAGGCAAACATACTGTAAGTGGAAAGTTATCAGACCTTTGTTGGTGGTGAGAATCCTTGTTGTGATGTCCACATCCTGAGATTGGTTGAGATAGAAAGCTTGCGAGAAGCCAAGCAGCAGGGCTAGAATGGAGAGAGAGGCTCTGGACTCCATGATGCTTCAGTGTGTGAAGATGATCAGTAAGCTCCTTCACCGTAGCTCAGTGACTACATACTGTCATACCAGACCTTTTATACACATGGACATGTACAGAAACAACTTGGTGTGGCTTTTTGGGGATTATCGCTAGGTGTTAGTCTCGTCTGTCTAATGTGTGGAACTATAGGGAGGATCCCCTGAACTCAACACTTATTTTAATACCTTACAAAAGCAGTGCATGAGCTGGGAGATTATTTGGATATTCTGTAATAATGTATGTAAGTTAAGATAAACAGTGTGGAATTACTGGTGTGTTTTTAAGGAAAAATATTTGTTCTCACAAGTAGAGAAACTGTATTTTGTTCTTTTTCACATTTCTTAAAACTCTACTCACACTGTAAAAATGTTTGTAATTTTAACAGTAAAATACCGTATAAATGCTACAGAATAAAACCGTATTTCACAAAACTTGGCATAACCGCAGTACTGTAATTAGTTTTACAGAGCAAGACCTTAAATTTAACAGTTAAAAAAATATGAAAATATGGTTTATTGCAGTAAAATTTATGATATACTGTATTTATAAAAAGGAAACTTTCAGAGAAGGTATTTGTTACTAATATCATGAAGCATCAGTTTATATTTTACTAAACCTTTAAAAATAAGTAAAAAACTGGCAGCTGTGGTTGCCAGAAATTTACCGTAAAAAAATACGGTAGCAACACTATTGTTTGTACGGGATTGCCCTCATTATACTGTATATTTTACGGATTTTAATAGTTTTTCTGCGGTTTATAGTCGTCTAATTTACATTAACCAAGGACTTCAAATTCGTGAATGGTATTCTGCCCTTTGATCACTCTGACAAGGACAGTCGCTAGCACACGCCACTTTGCCCGCTGCCACCACTCACCAGCCTGTGCCCCATGCCAGCAGGGCACTGCCCACCAGATCTGCACTTGCACACCTTTCATTCCCTTTTTCCCTTCCTCCCTCCTTTAACCCTTTCATTCCCAAAGTAAAATTACTCCTTTTCTGTAAGACCTTGTCGGTGTTTGTTGTTGCCCCCCTTGTACCAAACCCATTACAAAATACATGAACATATTTAACACCCCAGTGCAGTGTGCACTTAAAAACCACAATGCAGGACAGAGGACATAAACAATTTTAACATGTGTGTGATAAAATCATTTTTTGTGTAAAGTCCTTCTATAAAATGATATGCTTAGATTGTCTGCCCAAAACGCTTAAAATGTCCACCCTGACACTTGTATATTTGATGTTGAGATTTTTTAATATTGTTTTGCTGTTTTTATTTAAAAATACATGGGACCATGCTAATGTCCGAGTCTTGAATAAATTTTGATGGGTTTTGATAATTTGATTTAGGTTTGTATTCATCAATTAGTATAAAAGTACTCTTAATAGTTTCTTAACAGTAAAATCCGAATGCTTAGCAATGTAACTTTATCTCTTTTAGCTCCCAGCTAGTGTGATAAAATGATACTTTCACAGAGTTGCTGAATGAATTCGCTGTGGTTATTCATAATAAAAAAATGGTCCAACAAAGACAGCAATCGTATAGCAAGCATGGTAGTGTAGTGGTTAGCACTGTTGCTTTCCACCTCTAGGATCTGGGTTCAATTCTTGGCCAAGCTCGGTTCCTGTCTCTGTGTGCATAGAGTTTGTATGTTCTCCCTGTTCTTGGTGGGTTTCCTCCAGGTATCAACCCTCCGACCATGTACTCTTCTGTTCCAAAAATGAGACAGAAATATTTACAGAAGCAGTGTGGAACACAAGGGAGAACATAAGTGCACGACTTGAGGAAGAAATTATTAATAAAAAAGAGCAGGGTAGGAGGTTAGTTTATTGGCTGTAACTGAGATCAGAGCACAGCTGTGTGTAAATTGAGTAGGAGAACAGTTCTAACCAAAAACAAGGAACACATATTTAGTTCATTTATAACACTTTACTTACAGATTTAAAGAATTTATATGTTAAATATTTATTGAATCTTATTGATATTAGCTCAATAGACCATTTGCGTTTACAGGCTTTCTCTATATAATGTGACTGGTAGTGTAAGATCATACCATTATTGTTATAAATTTTTTTTTATGTGGCTTGATAAAAAATAAATTGGTTTTATTTAATAGTTTCTCTTGCAGTTTATTCAAAAATATAGCCGGAAACACGTGATGCTTCCGACCTACGTGGCACAGTCTCGCTGAACTCCCGTAAACATCTCGCTACTTTCAACTTTTTAAACGCTGAACCACGTGGCTTTCTTTACTGTAACTCTCAGCATTAAAGTCTTAACCATGTCAGGAACCGGCCCAGGTACCTCCCAACTTGAAACTATATGGGGCTGCACGACGGCAAAAAGCCAAGCGGCCGCTAATCAAGGTAGCAAAGATGGCGGATTCTGAACCAAGCAGTCCAGCCTTGCACAGGCTGTAACTGATAATTTAAGTGCCTTCTTGGATAAAAAATTCACTCGTTTCGAATCGACGCTAGACTCAATTACAATTCGTTTAGAGGACAATACGAAACGTATTACAGAAGCGAAGAGTCACGTCTCCCGGACGAAGGACAAAGTGGCGGAACTTCATAACAAGATTGCCAGTGGGCCCGGGGTAGCTCAGTGGTTAAGGCATTGGACTACGGTTCGGAAGATCCCAGTTTCAAACCCCACAACCACCAAGTTGCCACTGTTGGGCCCTTGAGCAAGGCCCTTAACCCTCAACTGCTCAGATGTATAATGAGATAAAAAAAAAAAGTAAGTCGCTCTGGATAAGAGCGTCTGCCAAATGCCTAAATGTAAATGTAAGATTGCGGCACTGGAAAAAACTGCACAGCTCCTCTCGGAGAAGGCGGGGGACACTGAGAACCGCAGCCGGCGAGACAATATTCGCATCACAGGTTTGAAAGAGGGAGCAGAGAGCTGCAGACTTGTTGAGTTTTTCCAGACTTGGTTACCAAAGCTGCTGGGAATTGAGGCCAAACATGACAAAGTTAAAATTGACCGGGCACATAGAACACTTGGTCCGCTCAAACCCAACACGCCCCAAGCTTCATAATTACTCAGACAAGATTAAAATGCTAGCAGCCGCTAAGAAGAAGAACCATGTCACATACTGTATGAGGGCAGTGATATCTTTATCACACAGGATCTGTCTGCCAAAGTCAGAGAGGCGAGACAGGCATACAGCGACGTCTACGGTCAGCTCATTCAAAGAGTAGGCCGTTTCACGATGCGCTACCCTGCAAACCTCTGTCTTAACTTTAACGGATCGGACTGCTCCTTCCACTGTGCACAGTCGTTTCTGAGCAGGTTGGATTATTTTCATTCTGCCTACGAGAGGAGGCAGAATGAGAGGAGAAGCACAATATTCCTTCTTTACACAACAGGTAATATGTGGACAGACAGGTACTTTAGAGACACTACAGTTCATTGAAGGACTCTGTCCCTGATTCTGTACCTGTTTTATGGTGATTTGATGCTGAGTGATTTTCTGTGCCTTTATTTTTCTTCTTCTTCACTCATTTGAAGTGCCCGGCTAGAGCTCATATGTCAGAGCCGCTTAGTTACTGTTATGCAAGATTTAGCGTGATGGGAATGGGAAGGGTAGATATAGTTTTACTCCGTCTTTCGGTGTGTTGTGGCTACTTTTCTTTACGTTCTCTACACATTTGCATTTAAGTTTGATGGTGGGGGCGGGAGGTGTTTATTAAACTTCGGTTTTGGTAAAGGGGTGAGGTGAATACACTGTTAGCCCGGATTTAGTTTCTACTTAAATATTAAAGCATTATATACTAAAAAAAAAAAGTTTGATGATATCACTTCATAATTTTAAGTATATTCTACTAATTTGTTGGCATAGTCCAATGTGCAAATAATTTGAAGTACAATAAGCTAAAAATGAAAAGTTATTGAACAGACCACACCTCTTCTTCCCAATTGTGACAACGAGCAGTTGCTCAAGGTATCAGTGTGTGTGTGAGTTTTTCTTATTCCAACAGTCTATATTGCAGCCTGCTCTTACACAGACATATAATACGAAGTTTCATAAAAGAGTCGAAGTTTTCTGTCGTTGTTGCGGTTGTGTGGATTCAAGCACCGCTGGCGAGGTACTGGAAGGTGAGAATAACTCCCTCAGTTGTAAAAACTTAATTTAAACTTTCGCCATTTCGACGGACATTTTTTAGACACTGGCTAATTTAGCTAACTGTGGGGGGAGGTGTTTGGAAACATTTTTTTAACATTTAACTTAGGAGTGTGGTTAACCAGTTTCACTGCCTTTAGGCTTTCACCTGGCCGGCTGCAAGCGGCGTTTTTTCCAAGAAGAAGGCGGGAACACATGCGGCTTTACCACGCGGTTTACCACGGCCTATTGTATCTGGTAAGTTCCTTTAAGACAACATAAGCGAATATGTATCTTAAGATGTGTATGTGACTTAAAATGACCTATATTAAAGCTAATTTGCCGTAAACTAGCAAAATAATAAATGTGATGTCCATGTTCAGACTTTTCCAGTCTGTTAGGTTTCATAAGGTAAATGTTGTTAATGTTTGCTCATTTGCAGGGTAAATAAAGAGAAATTTTTAGAGTTGAGTCTAAAGACACTGATTAAATAACGGTTTGGAAGTGCAAGTATTGTCCTTTTAGCTGTGAAAAAAGAGCACAATTATTCAAACATTACAGGCTAAAACACGGAGGTTGTACCAGAACCGAGCCTTTTCCTTGTTTACATCAGGAATGTCTGTGCACATTTAAATCATTAAATGCACTAAAAGTTCACCTGTCCCGCATTTACACAAAAACTCCAGATCAGCAACAAAGTACAGATATACCAACTAAGTTTAGCTGTTTGTCGTGTGGATTTACAGAGTCTTGTTCAGAGAGTGACTTTTTCACTCACCTGCATCGTGCACATCTAAAAGTAAATCATAAAGTCAGGTGCCCTTATGAAGACTGTAATTTTGAAAGCTCAAAAAATCACAGTCTGACTGTCCTTGGATACTGCAGGCCATTAACATAATATACTGTAGCAGAATTTGAAGTAAAATTCTGCTTAGGGCCCCATAAAGGCTTGGGCTGGCCCTGTCTTAATGGCTTGGGTGACATACAGCAGCTTTAGAATGCTGTGATGATTGGTCAGGTCTGTGCATCTTTGCTAGTTTTTTAAAAATGGTTATGATATTGTAACATAAAATAACCAGTAAGATACTGACAAGCAATTGGTGTTATCCCTTTATTTTTTGTGCAGTATATAATTAATTGGGCCCACAACTAATACTACTCGAGCTGATTTAAATATTTTAATTACAATTTGAGTTAACTTCAGATTTTAAACTGGGTACCCATTATGTCAACTAAACAGCCATGTAAATTATTTTGTTCAGCCAGCACATTCCTCTAAAAGTTAAGTAAACCTAAAAAAAAGCTGTGCAACTTGTTTATAAACTTTTTTATGTTGAGGCGGCTTTTTTTTATTTTTTATTTTTTTCCAGTGTACATGACGTCCTCTTGTAAATCTGATAAGCTGTAAATGAAAAAAGAAAAAGATTACAATTAAAATTAGCACTGATTGCAAAAAATTAGCATTGAATTTGACGGACTTCCAAACGAATTCAACTTATGACTGTGCTCCCGGAACTGTACTCGGCCAGAAGTTGGGGATTTGTTGTACTTGACCCTAAAGGGTCTTCAAAGCATCGTCAAATACTGATATTGTTTTATAAATTCATATTGCTTCATCGTCTTTTTTTTTTTTTTTGGGTGAAGGCATCTTGGCAGTACAGTATTTATTTGGACAGTACTATATGTTGAAGCATCTGTTATTCTATCCCTTAATCAAATGCAGTGCTGACGATGAAGGTCTTGTGTTACTGTGAGACCTCTGATTTAAAGTTGAACAGAAATATAAAATATAAAAAAAGAACAGATCATTTATATGGTGTTGGACATGATAGAACTTGTAATTATTCATTTTCTTTACTAATTGTTAGAATTATTTTATATATAAAGGAGTTATTTCTACTCTCTTGCTCTCTTCCTCATACAAGATCACGGCGGGTCTTATCGGCCAGTTGCATACTTATCTAAAACCCTAGATCCTGTAGCATCAGGACTTCCTGCTTGTCTGCGAGCGGTGGCTGCCTCTGCTCTCATTGTCACGGATGCTGAAAAGATTGTTCTCTCGTACCCCTTAGTATTACACTCTTCTCACCAAGTTATAACGATCCTTAATAATATTCAAACACAGCACATGACAGCTCAACGTCGTTCAGGATACGAAGCTATTCTTTGTGCCACACATAATCTAACTATTAAACCAATATCAACACCCGACACTCCGGCTGTACTCTTACACCGCCTCATGACACTCTGTGGCCCCGATCAGACCCAACCAGACTGGGCTGATCATGACTGTTTACATGATATCACCACTACCTCGGCAGTACGCTCCGATTTATCTACCACTCCTTTAGAGCATGGCACCCATATTTATGTTGATGGCTCTTGTTTCAGGCCTAATGATAATGTGACATATTGCGGCTATTCTATCTGTCAACTGCCCAATATTGTATTAGAAGCTTATTCGTTTCCTTTCTTTCTTTCAGCGCAAGCTGCTGAACTTACCGCTCTTACTCGTGCATGCCTCCTATTTAAAAATCAACCTGTTACTATCTTTACGGATTCACGTTATGCTTATGGTGTCGCACACGATTTCGGAAGGATTTGGGCTTCGCGAGGTTTTAAATCAGCCGATGGAAAGCCTATTTCACATGCTACTCTTGTAACTGATCTTTTACAAGCTAGTTTGCTTCCCTCACAATTGGCTATAGTGAAGGTCAAAGGTCATGCATCTGGTGACTCTGAAGAGGTTTTGGGTAACTGTTTAGCTGATGAAGTTGCCAAATGGGCCGCTAAAGAAGCACCTTTGTCCCCACAGGTTTGTAGGGATACAGTATTCTCTCTGACGTCCCATGTCTCCGTCCCAAGTTTGTCATCTGACATTAACATAGCCTTCTTGCAAACCCATTCATCACCCGAAGATCTACATTTTTGGTCCTCCCGTAAGTGTTCACCTGGCAGCGATATGCTAATTCGGGATGAGACTGGCCGTATAGCTCTTCCAGCATCTGTCCTCCCGTTATTAGTGCGACATTTTCATGGTATTTCACATGTCGCAAAACGGGGGGTAATCCGTATGATCGAGGACAGATTCTGCATTCGCAATATCAAACAGGCTACACTTGTTCTTTTAGATTCCTGTTTGATCTGTGCTCGCGCAAATACACAAGGACAACATGTTAAACATGATGCCTTGCCAATGCCTATTGCACCATTTCAATGTTTACAAATTGACTTTACACACATGCCACCTGTCAGAAATCTTAAATACATGCTTGTAATTGTGGACAGATTTTCTAAATGGGTAGAAGCATTTCCATGCTCAAAAGAAAATGCAACAATAGTAGTTAAAATTCTGGCTAAAGAAATCATTCCTAGATATGGTATTCCAACATCTATTGACAGTGATAATGGCACGCCCTTCGTCTCCAAAGTGACACAAAAATTGTGTAAATTTTTAAGCATTGATTGGAAATTTCACATCCCCTACCATCCCCAAAGTTCTGGTGTGGTAGAAAGGATGAACAGAACAATCAAAGATAGGTTGACCAAAGCCATGATGGATACAGGTAAGAACTGGGTTGACCTGTTACCGTCTGTGCTTTGTGAAATCAGAATGACACCCAACTCTACAACCAAACTTTCACCATTTGAGATTATAATGGGACGACCATTCCCCACCCCCTGGGTAAAAGGTAACCCTGGTGTTTCCCTTACAGGTGATCTGGACGTGATTGTCGGCGATTACACGCAAGCACTCATTGAAAAACTGAACAGTGTTCATGGTAATGTCTCTGCTTCTCTCCCTCTGCCTACAGACAAGCCTACTCATTCTTTCATCCCAGGTGATACAGTGCTGGTGAAAAGTTTGAATCCCAGGAAGGTGGGGGACGCTGCCTACAGTACACCTACAACTGTAATTGCAGTGACTCGCACAGCTGTTCTCACAGGTTCACAGCCACAGTGGATTCACGCCAGCCGTGTGAAGAAGGCACCGCAGACGACTGACTGCTTGAAATAATCGACCACTACTTCACAAGATCTCCTAGCCCGCACCGAGGGGCTAGTGGAGCGACACACGTCCTGAAGACACCTCAAAAGGGGGCTCTCGTCGCTTCTCACCTTTTTCACATACACATATAGGTTCGACTTTGTATTAGCTCTTTTTCCACATTTTATTTTATTTTGTGCCAACGCCTGATGACCTATGTACTGTTAATTTCATTTCTAATTGTGATTCTAGAAGTGATTTAATCCTGATCTTCTCTATAACTGTTGTATCTCTTCCATCTATTCTCTTTATCATCCTTCTTATCATCTTTGCTGACTTTACTAATTATGAATCTCTGCTTCTTCACGTTAATATCTCTTGCTATGTTAACTAATTGACATTCACAAATTCTTTTAGAATTTAAGGGGGCAACTGTTAGAATTATTTTATATATAAAGGAGTTATTTCTACTCTCTTGCTCTCTTCCTCATAGATCTGATATTAACGTGTTAAATCTTTCCTGTTGCTATCTTCCTGTCTCCTCTTGCATCTGCTCCTTAAGGTGTGAACGCTCCCACGCTCACCTTCCCATTCTCCCTTCATGTCTCTCTCCCCCTCTCTCTCTCTCCCCCTCTGTCTCTCTCCCCCTCTCTCTCTCCCCCTCTCTCTCTGCCCCTCTGTCTCCTTCCCCCTCTCCCCCTAACTCGAGCCAACATCTTGTGATCTGTCTCTGGACGGACACCTCTCTATCTTCCTCTCCTTTGATTCTTCAGGATCTCACCAGGACATTTACAGTGGTTCATGTTCTTTGTAGTAACATATGTCTATGGCACAGGCGTTTGGTCAAACATATATAAACCCCATCTTTTGCTGTTAATAAACAGAGACCTTTCTGACAGACAACGTGTGTGTGTGTGTGTTTGACTGAGTCTCTCCTGGCGCCAGAGAAGCTTACCGAAGCACAGCGGACAGACCGAGCAACTCGCCTCTCCTACTACGTAACTTTAGAAAAACTTTACAATCTGGGGGCTCGTCTAACCTTTTCTCTCCAGGAAGGTAAGTTAAGCATTATTTTTGCTATTGTACTTCCTTCCTTGGTCAGAAAAGTTTTTGAACCAGTAGTTTATTTTACGTAGTAAATTGGCGTATATTTGGGGTATATTTTGGAAAAAGATACTTTATGCGTGTTAATTTGTTTTTGTCTCGCATTGTTTTTGGCATTACTCGCGTTGATTTATTGATTTAAATTACAGCGGCTGTAGCGATTGTGGTTAATTGAAAGATATAGATAAAACTAATTGTTTAACTGAAACTGAACCGGTGTTGTTAGCAATAAGCTAAAAACATACACAGCGCTGTCATCGCGAGTTACCTACGTCATCAAAACCGCGTCCCGTTAGAGGAGACGCGCTACATCGGGTGTGTTTTAAAAAGTTTTACGTTCACTAACTTCTGTTGTTGACGTAATTTATGCATTACAATATTAGTAATTTAGTGAGGCATTTGTAGCGTGCACTTTGTGTATAAGCTGGCCCTGGCGTAGAGGCGCGTGGCTAGAAAATGAATAAATTAATTGGTTATAGCCATATTCCTTAGAGTGTTCTTTGGAACAGGAAGCGGCGTGCAGTTGCAGTTATACACGTGGGAGGTGCATGAGTTTTATTGTCTCCCTGACGTAGAGGCGTGTGGACTCAGCCCGGCGCACCTGAGGTTCATTTTTCTGAGAGTGTTCTCAGAAACAGGGTAGATTGGCCGAATGCATTATTAATTCACTATATTGGTATTTGATAAATGTGTAAATCATCTCCAAAGGTGTAGAGGCACGTGAGATTTGAAATAGAATCCATATTCCTGATAGTGTATCAGGAACGCGGAGATATTGCACATTTTGATAATACACTTATAAATTACAGTATTCTTCAGTTTTAAATAGATTCTGATACACTCTGTTCGAACGTCACACCACCCGTAATAAAAAAAAAAAAAAAAAGAAGCTTAAAGTGTCCGCTTAACTTCGATAAGCTTGGTTTGTTTACTAACTGTAACTTACTAACAAAATGGGTAATGGTCGTTCCAAACAGTCTCTTACTCCTAATGATTGGATGTATAATTAAGGATTTGGAATTTTATTCAACCTTTTGTGTCACCTATTCGACAGGAGTAGGTTTTAGGAATGAAAATATATATATATAAAAAAAAAAAAATTAAACTGCATGTTTTTACACAGGGACTTTCTTTGTTAATAATATAGACCGTAATTCTGCTAAATCTCTTAAAATTTCTCTAGCAGGGACCGGACACTAACCTGCCATACAACTCATGGGAAGGATGGTTGATTCTACTGATGAATCTATTGTCATCCCATCCTACTTGTCTTCTGTACCTCCGAGGTTGTGATCTACTCATGATAATGAAGTGGGCACAGTTTGCACTACACCATACACAGCAAAACTTAAAACACTGACACCTGTGTATTGTAAACAATGCCCTCTTTCACCAGACAAAGAGGCTGGCATTGAGAAAGTGATTTTGTCATTAATGCAACAAGGTGTCCTTGTTCCTACCCAATCTCCATACAATACACCTGTTAATCCTATACAAAAGGCAGGTGGAAAAGGATGGAGATTTACCCAAGATTTGCGCAAAATTAATGATATTGTAATTCCTGCCAGTCCTATTGTTCCAGACGTCCTATCCATTTTGACGTTAATACCTCCAAATTATTCATATTTTACAATAGTTGATTTGTGTTCTGCCTTTTTCAGTGTCCCTGTCAGTGAGCAGACGCAGCCTATATTCGCTTTCACCTTCAAAAAACAACAACTGACCTGGACTCGTCTTCCTCAAGGGTTATAGACTCTCCAGCTGTGTTTTCCTCTGTTGTAAGAGATGCCATGGCTTCCCTGACCCTGCCTGAGAACGTCCGCCTTCTGTTATACGCGGACGACATCCTCCTCTCAGCTGAAACTGAGGACTTATGTCGCAAACATTCACTGCGCATGCTGACACATCTGGCTGATGTTGGATTCAAGGCTTCACTCACTAAGCTTCAATTTTGCTTACCGCAGGTCTCCTATCTGGGATTCACAATCGCCCAGGGACAAAGAACATTATCTGCTGATCGTATTCAATCTGTTGTCGAGATTCGTCCACCTGCCACGAAGCAAGCAATGATGAGCTTTCTTGGACTTATAAACTATTGTAGGCAGTTCTTTCCTGACTGTTCCTACTATGACAAGATATTGCGACAGTCATGCTCCTCCACTCAACCAGACAAAATCACATGGACATCTGAGATGAAGGACTCTTTTTGTTACCTCAAGCAATCTCTAAGTTCAGCTCCAGCATTGGGTCTACCTGATTATGGCAAGCCATTTCACCTATATGTCTCTGAAGGCGGGGGGGTCGCAGCGGGGGTCTTGGCCCAAGATCACGGCGGGTCTTATCGGCCAGTTGCATACTTATCTAAAACCCTAGATCCTGTAGCATCAGGACTTCCTGCTTGTCTGCGAGCGGTGGCTGCCTCTGCTCTCATTGTCACGGATGCTGAAAAGATTGTTCTCTCGTACCCCTTAGTATTACACTCTTCTCACCAAGTTATAACGATCCTTAATAATATTCAAACACAGCACATGACAGCTCAACGTCGTTCAGGATACGAAGCTATTCTTTGTGCCACACATAATCTAACTATTAAACCAATATCAACACCCGACACTCCGGCTGTACTCTTACACCGCCTCATGACACTCTGTGGCCCCGATCAGACCCAACCAGACTGGGCTGATCATGACTGTTTACATGATATCACCACTACCTCGGCAGTACGCTCCGATTTATCTACCACTCCTTTAGAGCATGGCACCCATATTTATGTTGATGGCTCTTGTTTCAGGCCTAATGATAATGTGACATATTGCGGCTATTCTATCTGTCAACTGCCCAATATTGTATTAGAAGCTTATTCGTTTCCTTTCTTTCTTTCAGCGCAAGCTGCTGAACTTACCGCTCTTACTCGTGCATGCCTCCTATTTAAAAATCAACCTGTTACTATCTTTACGGATTCACGTTATGCTTATGGTGTCGCACACGATTTCGGAAGGATTTGGGCTTCGCGAGGTTTTAAATCAGCCGATGGAAAGCCTATTTCACATGCTACTCTTGTAACTGATCTTTTACAAGCTAGTTTGCTTCCCTCACAATTGGCTATAGTGAAGGTCAAAGGTCATGCATCTGGTGACTCTGAAGAGGTTTTGGGTAACTGTTTAGCTGATGAAGTTGCCAAATGGGCCGCTAAAGAAGCACCTTTGTCCCCACAGGTTTGTAGGGATACAGTATTCTCTCTGACGTCCCATGTCTCCGTCCCAAGTTTGTCATCTGACATTAACATAGCCTTCTTGCAAACCCATTCATCACCCGAAGATCTACATTTTTGGTCCTCCCGTAAGTGTTCACCTGGCAGCGATATGCTAATTCGGGATGAGACTGGCCGTATAGCTCTTCCAGCATCTGTCCTCCCGTTATTAGTGCGACATTTTCATGGTATTTCACATGTCGCAAAATGGGGGGTAATCCGTATGATCGAGGACAGATTCTGCATTCGCAATATCAAACAGGCTACACTTGTTCTTTTAGATTCCTGTTTGATCTGTGCTCGCGCAAATACACAAGGACAACATGTTAAACATGATGCCTTGCCAATGCCTATTGCACCATTTCAATGTTTACAAATTGACTTTACACACATGCCACCTGTCAGAAATCTTAAATACATGCTTGTAATTGTGGACAGATTTTCTAAATGGGTAGAAGCATTTCCATGCTCAAAAGAAAATGCAACAATAGTAGTTAAAATTCTGGCTAAAGAAATCATTCCTAGATATGGTATTCCAACATCTATTGACAGTGATAATGGCACGCCCTTCGTCTCCAAAGTGACACAAAAATTGTGTAAATTTTTAAGCATTGATTGGAAATTTCACATCCCCTACCATCCCCAAAGTTCTGGTGTGGTAGAAAGGATGAACAGAACAATCAAAGATAGGTTGACCAAAGCCATGATGGATACAGGTAAGAACTGGGTTGACCTGTTACCGTCTGTGCTTTGTGAAATCAGAATGACACCCAACTCTACAACCAAACTTTCACCATTTGAGATTATAATGGGACGACCATTCCCCACCCCCTGGGTAAAAGGTAACCCTGGTGTTTCCCTTACAGGTGATCTGGACGTGATTGTCGGCGATTACACGCAAGCACTCATTGAAAAACTGAACAGTGTTCATGGTAATGTCTCTGCTTCTCTCCTTCTGCCTACAGACAAGCCTACTCATTCTTTCATCCCAGGTGATACAGTGCTGGTGAAAAGTTTGAATCCCAGGAAGGTGGGGGACGCTGCCTACAGTACACCTACAACTGTAATTGCAGTGACTCGCACAGCTGTTCTCACAGGTTCACAGCCACAGTGGATTCACGCCAGCCGTGTGAAGAAGGCACCGCAGACGACTGACTGCTTGAAATAATCGACCACTACTTCACAAGATCTCCTAGCCCGCACCGAGGGGCTAGTGGAGCGACACACGTCCTGAAGACACCTCAAAAGGGGGCTCTCGTCGCTTCTCACCTTTTTCACATACACATATAGGTTCGACTTTGTATTAGCTCTTTTTCCACATTTTATTTTATTTTGTGCCAACGCCTGATGACCTATGTACTGTTAATTTCATTTCTAATTGTGATTCTAGAAGTGATTTAATCCTGATCTTCTCTATAACTGTTGTATCTCTTCCATCTATTCTCTTTATCATCCTTCTTATCATCTTTGCTGACTTTACTAATTATGAATCTCTGCTTCTTCACGTTAATATCTCTTGCTATGTTAACTAATTGACATTCACAAATTCTTTTAGAATTTAAGGGGGCAACTGTTAGAATTATTTTATATATAAAGGAGTTATTTCTACTCTCTTGCTCTCTTCCTCATAGATCTGATATTAACGTGTTAAATCTTTCCTGTTGCTATCTTCCTGTCTCCTCTTGCATCTGCTCCTTAAGGTGTGAACGCTCCCACGCTCACCTTCCCATTCTCCCTTCATGTCTCTCTCCCCCTCTCTCTCTCTCCCCCTCTGTCTCTCTCCCCCTCTCTCTCTCCCCCTCTCTCTCTGCCCCTCTGTCTCCTTCCCCCTCTCCCCCTAACTCGAGCCAACATCTTGTGATCTGTCTCTGGACGGACACCTCTCTATCTTCCTCTCCTTTGATTCTTCAGGATCTCACCAGGACATTTACAGTGGTTCATGTTCTTTGTAGTAACATATGTCTATGGCACAGGCGTTTGGTCAAACATATATAAACCCCATCTTTTGCTGTTAATAAACAGAGACCTTTCTGACAGACAACGTGTGTGTGTGTGTGTTTGACTGAGTCTCTCCTGGCGCCAGAGAAGCTTACCGAAGCACAGCGGACAGACCGAGCAACTCGCCTCTCCTACTACGTAACTTTAGAAAAACTTTACACTAATGTTGTTCTCTTCCTTTAGAGAAATACTGGCACAGATCAAAGCAGCCAGTGGTTATACTATTAGGCTGGGCCGGCTGTCGGGACAAGTATCTCTCAAAGTACAGCTCAATGTATAACGACCAAGTAAGCTCTGAGCTTTGACCAGTCCTTCTTTAGTTCTGTTTTACTTTACATGTACATGGTATAATCTGTGTTATATGCCTGCATTTCAGGGTTGTGTAACTGTGCGCTACACAGCTCCCCTGAAGACGGTGTTCATCTCCGAATCATTCGGTTACAAGGGGCTCTACAACACAGCACCGAAACTGCTTGAAATCCTGTACGACTACGAGGTGGAGAACAACCCAATCTTCTTCCATGTGTTCAGCAACGGTGGCTTCATGCTATACCGCTACATGGTGGAGATCCTGCAAAGCCACAAGCAGTGCAGCTCACTGTATGTCGTAGGCTTGGTGATGGACAGCACTCCAGGGAACCAGAACATCCTGGGCACCCTACGAGCTCTCAAAACCACGCTGGGCACAAAGGGCAACGTCCTGCTGCGCTGGCTTCTCTTGGCTCTGTTCGCTGTTTCTGTGGTCCTCCTCATACCCATCTTATACCCCGTGACCAAACATTTCCACAAGAACCAGGTGCAGGTCGAGAGCTTCGACTTTATCACACCGCCTCATGTGAGTCTGTTCCGAGACTGTCCTGAAGATTATTCTACGTTTTCGTTTGGTGTGTTTTGTTATTGCTTATTTTGACCATTCTCTGCTGTTCTAACGACACAAAACCCTTTTATACTTGGACTTCTATATTATTGAGATTATTTCAATATGCTGCAGTCCAATGATGAGTGATCTTAAATGTATAAGCCTTAATGTAAAAGGCATTAACCATGTTACTAAAAGGCAAAAACTCCTCTCTTATTTTAGAAGGAGAAATGTCAAATTGCATTGTTGCAAGAAACCCATCTTTCTGGCCCAGAGCACATAAAGTTGCAGAGAAACTGGGTTGGCCAATTTTTTTACCCTCAAATAAGTCTAACAGTAGGGGAGTTGCAATTCTTAGTCATAAAAATTTCTCCTTTAAGTTTGAAAAATCAGTTTCAGATAATGAAGACTGTTACGTATTGCTTTTAGGCTTCCTGTATGGGGAGCATGCTTTGATTGGTTGTATTTATGCTCCCACGGTATATGGGCCTAATTTTTTTCTAAGTTACTGGCTGACATTTCTTCATTTTCATGTTCTCGCATACTCCTGGGAGGGGATTTTAACTGCGTATTGGAACCATCTATAGATTAATCCCCCCCAAGAGGAGTTAGACAAAGGAAAAGTCTTAGGCTTTCAGAATTCTGCAAAAGACCTGAACTTGTTTGACATTTGGAGGTTAACGCATATCAGGAAGAAGGACTATACTTTTTACTCTCAGCCCCATCAAACATTTTCATGCATCGATTTATTTCTAGTATTGCAAGAGTTACTCGATAGAACAGTGTAGAGTATAGAGACCCATACTGTAGACAGTGGCGACTTAACCCTTCATTACTGAGCTGTGCTAAATTTATGCAGTTTCATAAGCAACAGTGGAAATTCTTTATTGAAACTAATAAAACTCCCGAAGTCACTCCGTCAGTCTTATGGGAGTCAGCAAAAGCCTATTTAAGAGGTGTAATTATATCTTACACCTCAGTTAAAAAGAAAGCGGCAATAAAAAATGTAGCGGAACTTGAAAAGAAGATTAAAATTCTGTCAAGCTTTAGCAGTTAGCCTGTTGTTGCGTGAATGGTAAACCCAAACGCGGAAGGACACGAATTGCCAGGATAATCATGCGATTTATTTTAAGGACTCTTACAAATGGGGAGCAAGGGAAAGACACAATCTAACCCACGTCCTATGAACACACTCAATCTGAAAGCAAACCGAAGAAAGTGAGTACTCACGAATCGGCGAACAAATACGAAGTGGCATGAGCGAACTCAATTACTGAGCGATGTGCTGCGCCATCTTGTCTCCTTTTATGCTTCCTGGTTCACGACCGCATTATTTCCGGATCCTAGTGCCGGTCGCGGACCGAGTGTACATGACACTGCCCCCCTGTTTAGAACCGGCTCTGGACGGTTCTGGGGTGGAGGATACCCGGTGACGGTAGTCCTGAATAAGCTTGGGGTCGGGGATGAAGCGTGCTGGGATCCAGGATTGCCCCTCAGGGCCGTAGCCTACCCAATTCATCAGGTACTGAGTGCCTCTGCCCGAGGGGGCAGGTCGAGGATTCGTTGCAAGGTGTAGGTGGGGCCGCCATCAATGATTCGAGGAGGAGGAGCGGGGGGGGGGGGGGGGGATGAAGGATTTTAGTTGAGATATATGAAACACTGGGTGGATCCAAAGTGCCGCAGGCAACTGGAGCCAGTAGGTGACAGGATTAATCTGTAGATTGATGCGGTATGGACAGATGAATCTTGGTGAAAGATTGGATGGCGAGATTGGCTTGATTCCATATCCGTCAACACAGACGGACCAACTGTTGGGCCGATGGTACGTCAACCTCCGGTTCTAGATGGTCAAACATCGGAGGTTGGAACCCATGGTATACCTCAAATGGGCTTAGATTGGTAGCAGAGAAGACATGGAGGTTGTGGGATAGCTCTGCCCATGTGAGCTAGCGGGCCCAGGAGCGCTGGTGATCAGACACAAAACATCGCAGGTAGCGCTCCAGCTGTTGGTTGGTCTGTTCCGTCTGACCATTAGTCTGAGGGTGGTGACCGGAGGACAAACTAGTGGTGGAATTGATCAGACAGCAGAAGGCCTTCCAGAATCGGGCAGTAAACTGGGGTCCCCGTTCAAGATAATGTTTTTGATGAACCCATGCAGGCGGACTACGTGTTCCAAGATCAGCTCGGCGGTGTCCTTGGCTAATGGGAGTCCGCAAACCGGGCATTACTGAACGAATTTCTCGAAGTCCTTCTTCATGGAGGGCCACCAGAATGCCTGTTTCACGAATAGGAAAGTTCTTATTTTCCCGGGGTGTCCCGCGATGGGCGAGGAGTGGCCCCACTGGAGAACTTCCGACCTCAGCGGCTGGGGCACGTAGTGTCGTCCAGGCGGCGCGCCTGCTGGCCCGGCCTCCGCAGCCTGAGCCTGGCAAACCCTCGTCTCCAAGTCCCATTAGAAGGGTGCTAGGATTCGTGAAGTTGGCAGGCACAGGGTCCACCCGGGGGGCGTCCTCTTCTTGTTGACGGGATAGGGCGTCGGCCTTGGTGTTCTTGGACCCGGGGCGGTATGACAGATGGAAGTTGAACTGTTTGAAAAATAATGCCCACCGTGCCTGTCGTGGATTGAGTTGTTTGAGACTTCTGATGGTGATGAGGTTCTGGTGATCTGTCCAGACCATGAACGGCTCACTGGCGCCTTGAAGCCAGTGACGCCATTCCTCCAAGGTCCACTTTATAGCCAACAGCTCGCTGTCCCCTACCCTGTATCAAATTTCTTGGAGAAAAAGCCACAGGGGTGTAGCTTCTGGTCTGGACCTCGATGGAAGAGAGCAACGCCGGCGCCCACATCCGACGCATCTACCTCCACAACAAATGGTTGGTTGGCTTCTGGGTGAAGAAGAATAGGGGCGGTGGTGAAACGGTGGCAAACTTCTTGAAATGCAGAAATGGCAGCAGGAGTGAGTTGGAAGGGATGAGATGAGGGCCTGGTCAGACTGGTCAGTGGGGCTGCAACTGTACTGTAGCCCCGGATAAAGCGTCGATAAAAGTTTGCAAACCTGAAAAACCGTTGAACCTGTTTGAGAGTTCTGGGTAGGGGCCAATGATAAACAGCTTCTAGTTTCTGCGGGTCTATGGCCACACCCTGGGGCGAGATAACAAAACCCAGGAACGTGGTAGAGTGCTTGTGAAAAGCACATTTTTCCAACTTGCAGTACAGTTGGTGAGAGAGCAATCTCTTGAGAACAGCCCGGACATGCTGGATATGTTCTTCGATGGTGCGGGAGTATATGAGAATATCGTCTAAGTAGAGGAACACCCATCGGCCTAGCATGTCTCTCAGGACATCATTGATGATTTGCTAAAAGGCAGAGTAAGATCACAGAGTCCAAAGGGGATGACCAGGCTCTCGTAATGTCCGGTGGGAGTGATAAAGGCCGTCTTCCACTCATCGCCCTCTCTGATATGCACCAAGTTGTAGTTGCTCAGGAGGTCCAACTTTGTAAACATGGTGGCACCAGAGAGGGCCTATAGGGCTGAGTTGGTGAGTGGCAACGGGTGTCGGTTCTTGATGGTGATCTTATTCAGCCCCTGATAGTCGACACATGGGCGAAGTTCGCCCCCTTTCTTCTTCACGAAGAAAAATCCCAGGGCCGCTGACGATGAGGATGGCTGGATGGTTTTATGATGAAGGGCGCTGGTGACATATTCCTCCATCGCCTGTGTCTCGGTAACTGACCACGAGTAGAGGTGGCTACGGGGAGGAACGGAACCCGGCTGACTCTCTATCGCCAGGTCGTAAGGACGATGGGGTGGAAGATGGGTGGCTCTTCTTTTACAAAAATTATACAAGTTTAAAAGCATAAACAACAGCATACACATTGGAATAAATGAAATTACATATATAATACCGAATGTTTCCTTATATATTGTTAACTCAAGGGGAGGCGGCGTGTGTTTAATGGTGAACAGCAGCTGGTGCAACAGAGCGAGCGTTGTTCCTCTCACACGCTCCTGCACACCAAATCTGGAACTACTGTCCATCATGTGTCATCCTTTTTATTTACCTCGGGAGTTCACATCGGTCATAATCAGTGCCATTTATATTCCACCACAAGCGGACACGGACACTGCCTTATGCGAGCTGCATGAGGCACTCACACAGCACCAAACACAACACCTGCGCCACACAGCACCAAACACAACAACTGCGCTTATTGTGGTGGGGGACTTTAACAGTGCCAACCTCAAACGCGCAGCGCCGAACTTTTATCAGCACATCACCTGCCCCACCAGGGGCGAAAGGACACTGGATCATTGTTATACAACTGTCAAGGATGGCTACAAGGCACAATCTCGTCCACCGTTTGGTAAATCCGACCACGCCGCCATCTTCCTCATGCCAAAATACAAACAAAGGCTGAAACAGAAAGTTCCGGTTCAGAGGGAGGTCACGCGCTGGACGGACCAATTACAGGACAAAAACGGGCCGCGTTACAGGACGCACTCGATGACGCAGACTGGGACATGTTCAGAAACAGCTCCGATGACATCAGCGTGTTTACGGAAGCGGTTGTGGCATTCATCGAGAAACTACCGCTAGCTAGATAATACTGTGGAAAAAAAGACTATTAGAACGTTTCCCAACCAGAAGCTGTGGGTGGATAAAACCATCCGCGACGCTCTGAGATCTCGCACCGCTGCCTACAACACGGGACTCGCGTCGGGGGACATGGAACCATACAAGGCTGCGTCATACAGCGTCCGGAAGGCGGTAAAAGAGGCGAAGCAGCGCTACAGGAGGAAACTAGACTCACAACTCCAACAGAGTGACTCTAGGAGCCTGTGGCAGGGATTAAGGACAATAACGGATTATAAAGCACCAACATCCGGTATGACGAACGCGGACGTGACTCTGGCAGACGAGCTGAACACCTTCTATGCTCGCTTCGAGGCTGCAGCTAAAGACGCTAGCGATGCTAATGCTAGCTGCGCTAACGGCTACAGACAGGAAGTCACTGCCAGCACCGGAAGCGCGTTCATCATTACCGAGCATGACGTGAGGAGAGCCTTCAAGAGAGTGAACACCAGGAAAGCAGCAGGACCAGACGGCATCTCAGGCCGTATCCTCAGAGCCTGCGCAGACCAGCTAGCACCTGTGTTCACTGAGATATTCAACATCTCTTTATCTCAGTCGGTGATCCCCACATGCTTCAAAGAGTCCATTATTGTTCCTGTCCCAAAGAAACCACATCCTGCTTCCAGTGGCGGCTGGTGAAAATTTTTCCTGGTGGGGCTGATGTGACAAAATATTTCTTTGCTTAGTCCAATATAAGAATTTAAATCAACAGTCAGACGATGATTACAATTAACAGTAATGATTTAATCTCCTCCTCAAAATCACTAGTTTCACAGATAAAGTAAATAAACAAATTTCCATTGTATAATACGCCATGCATGCTTAAGAGAGTATCAAATACAATAATCAACATCAAAGGGTATGATCAGCTGGATCACCTTTCAAGCAAAATTGCATCTCAAAGTGGTTGACACAAAGAAAAACAGTTTTAAAAATGCAATTTAACACAACAGTCTAAAACGGGTATATTAATAAGGATCTCACCGAATTTGGTGGAAACTGCTCTTCGCTCATTAAGTTCGCCATCATTACTCTGATTGACCGCGCCTCAATAGAAAAAAAACTTAAATCTCGCGGTATTTTCTGCTGCTTGGGGCAGAATTTTCAGCGCCCCAAGACCATAAAATTCTGAGAAACTGATTGCCCGCATATTTATTAATTTACCCTAGCAACAGTACATGACGGGCTATTTGGCTGCACTCAGGGGCGCTTTTTCTCAGCGCCCCATGACAGAAACGATACAAGTCTGTCTAGGTCACTAGGTGGGAAATGTTGTATATGTTATTCATATCGCATGTAGGCACATACTGGTGGGTAAACCGAATTTAAAAACTTAATTTGTAAAAATATATTTTACATTTTTAGCCCCTCTTATCACGGAGGGCGGTGCCCCAGCGCCCCTATGGGCAGGCGGCCACTGCCTGCTTCTCTCAATGACTATTGCCCTGTAGCCCTCACTTCAGTAGTGATGAAGTGCTTTGAACGCCTGGTCTGAGACTTTATCATTTCTTCACTACCAGACACACTGGACCCACTACAGTTTGCATACCATCCAAACCATTCCACGGACGATGCAATCTCACATCTCCTCCATACATCTCTCACTCACCTGGACACTCGGAGGGGGAATTATGTGAAAATGCTCTTCATTGATTACAGCTCTGCATTTAATACCATAATTCCCTCCACACTTACCACCAAGCTGGAGCACCTGGGACTCAGCTCATCCATGTGTCAGTGGATCTCCAATTTTCTGACTGGCAGACCACAGGCAGTAAGGATGGGCGGACATGTCTCAGCCTCCATCACTCTCAGTACTGGAGCCCCCCAGGGTTGTGTTCTGAGCCCCCTGCTGTACTCTCTGTACACCTATGACTGCGTGGCCACTACCAACTCCACCACCGTCATCAAGTTTGCTGACGACACTGTCGTGGTGGGCCTGATCACCAACAACAATGAGACGGCCTACCTGGAGGAGATTGGAAATCTGGAGAATTGGTTCCAGAGAAACAATCTCCTCCTGAACGTCAGCAAGACAAAGGAGCTGATAGTGGACTTCAGTACAAAGCAGGTGAAGAACTACCAGACCCCCATCATCAACAGGAGCCCAGTGGAGAGAGTGGACAGCTTCAGATACCTCGGTGTTCACATCATGCAGGACCTGGCATGGTCCTGTCACATCAACACCGTGGTAAAAAAGGCCCGGCAGCGTCTGTACCACCTTAGACGCTTAAGAGACTTTAGACTGCCGTCCAAAGTGCTCAGGAATTTCTACTCCTGCACCATAGAGAGCATCCTGACGGGAAACATCACGACCTGGTTCGGACAGACGAGCTCTACAGAGGGTGGTGCAATCAGCTGAGCGCATCATCCGCACCGAGCTCCCTGACCTGCACTCAATCTACACCAAGCGTTGCTGGACCAAGGCCAGGAAGGTCGTGAAGGACCTCAGCCACCCCAACAATGGACTGTTCACTCTGTTGCGGTCTGGGAAGCGATTCCGCTCCCAGAGGGCCAACACAGAGAGACTGAGGAGGAGCTTCTTCCCGCAGGCGATAAGGTCTCTCAACCACACCACTATGCAGAACTAACACAATATTTTCACAATTAATCAATTAATGTTTATACATCCATGGACACTCTGACCTCAGTTACGCTGGGATATGCGAAGAAGGAATTTCACTGTGCTGTAATGTATATGTGACAAATAAAGGCTTAACTTTAACTATGGACAATTCCATGCACATCATATCTACACTACATGTTTACGTTTACATTCTGGACCATTGCACAAAGACACTTTAATAACCATTGCACAAAGTCACTTTTTCTATGCATATTTGCACACCATTATATTTCTAGTGGTACAGTATATTTCTATTTTCGGTTTCTATTTTTAGTTCTATTTTTCCTAGTTAAATTGTATTTTTATTTTTTTATTTAAATTTTCTATCGTATTTCTTTTATTCATGTTTATTACTTATTATAAGCTTTAATTCTCGTTTTAAGGTCACTGGCGGTCGTGTAAGCATTTCACTACATTTCGTACTGTGTATGACTGTGTATGTGACAAATAAAATTTGAATTTGAATTTTAGCTACTAAACAGGCTAGCCACTAATCTGTCTATCTACTAACCCGTTTAGATACTAACCCCTTCAGTTACTAACAATATCTAGCTACTATCCTGTTTATTTACTAACCTGTTTAGTCCCTAGTCTGTTTAGTTCCTTGTCTATTTAAACTCCTGGGATCCTTTCTTTGTACGTCACTAACTCAGTTAGCTGGATTTGATTGTTGTGGATTTGTCCTGATTTTGGATTGTTTTGTTCTTCGATGCGTATCTCGCACTTGCTGTCATAGCAACAGGTCCGTAAGCTAAAAACTGCACGGAAGCAGGTTTATTTCTAAACATGATTTAGGTTGCGCTCCTGGTGGGTTATGATTGGTTGAAATGGCGAGGTTACAGCTTAAAGAGCATGAATGACGCGGTCTGACTCACGTGGGAAATAAAAGTATCTTGCATATATGGATGGATGTATTTAAACAAACATACAAATTATGTATACATGTGTGTGTGGCTGTGGTCATCATTCATATTAGCCGTGTGCGTCTAATAATATGTAACATTCTATCCCCCGATTGCATCTATATAAGTAGATGTAATGTTCTCACCCCCAGGGATGCCCTCCACAATTGGTCTGTTACCATTAAAACCAAGGGCTAGCTCTTCTGCTGGGGTATATATATATATATATATATATATATATATATATATATATATATATATACATTATAGGGAGAGGGTGCCAGACCACCACCTGTTTTTTTCTGTTCTGCCTTTTTCTTGTTCGCTGTTTTAAGAAAATAAAGATAACTACGCTAAAGATGACCATTTTGTAAGATGTCCTTGTACTTCACTTTTACCTGTTTCCATGTTCGCATGGGTCCACTGCTAGCTCTGACATAAAAGATGACAAAAAGAGCAATTAATACAAATAGGATTTGATATATACACACATATAAATGAAATATCATGTAACATGGGCAGCACCCACGCATTTAATTTGATTGCTACTTTTTGCCAGCCCTCTCTCCTGGCTTTTGTTCCTGGTGTCTTTATTAAAGTTTGAAATTCTCTATAACCCTGTATTAAAAGTTCTTGCTCCGCTTGAGAAAAAATTGAGCTTGCTCTTTTGCCATTTCATCAACTAATCGACGGGGTTGTAATCAGTGTTTCTACTGTTGACGCATACCCTAGTGAAAAACAAATACACTTTAGTCTATTACAAATATATTGAAATCCTTGATAGTACATTGCAAATATACTAACAAAAAATTGTACCATCAGTTAACATATAAAAAGTATACTAACATCATGCTTTTACCAAATTTTGGAATTATGCTTTAAATATAATTCAAAATAATTGTATTATAGTACAATTTCCAAAAAATATATTATCGGAAAGAATACTTTAAGTGAAAGGTTTGTTTAATTTTCAAAGTATACTTATTTAAACTTGTTTTTTGATGCATTTTTGGTATATTTAAAAAAAATATATGCTCGAAATAATCATTGTACAAATCTACAGAAAGTATACATTAGTATAAAAAATTTCATATATGGTAGTCTCAGTATATTAACAGTTAAATGTAAATGAACTTATTTATATGTACTTATATTTAGTGAACTACTCTCTCGTGTGCGCGTTCTTTTAGACTCGTTTTTGCACGCTGAAGCTCTCTCCCGCGCGCGCTCTCAAACTCATTTTTTGCGCGCTGAAAATCACTTTTGCACGTTCAAGATCATTTCTGTGTTTAAACTTTCTTTTATGCGCCCACTGTCATAAAGCAATATTTAAGCACGAACTGTAGCAGTGATATAGCTCTTTAACAATTCCAGCCAACCAGAGACTAGACTCAGCGCGACACCAGCCTCCCCAGTCCTCAACTAAATTTAATGTTTTTTGTTAAGTAGTTTGTAATTAATTACATTCTTTAGGCCATAGAATGTATTGTCTAATGTGTTGTTGCTAAATCTTATGTACTGTGCTTGTGGTATAATGGCTCTGTAGCTCTCGGCCTGTTTTCAATTCAATTCAATTCAATTTTATTTGTATAGCGCTTTTAACGATTTACATCATCACAAAGCAGCTTTACACAATCAAAAGAATTAAGTTTTTATGAAATGTAAATGTGTATAAATCAAAATTATATGATTGTCCCTGATGAGCAAGCCTAGGACGACGGCGACAGTGGCAAGGAAAAACTCCCTGAGATGGTAATAGGAAGAAACCTTGAGAGGAACCAGACTCAACAGGGAACCCATCCTCATCTGGGTGAAAACAGATAGCAGGGATTGATGTGCATAATAATATGTGAGACTGGAAGTTCAGTATAAGAGGAGATGTGTAAGATTAAAGTCCAGTTTGTTCCTGAAGGCTCAGGTAGACTGTGAAAAATTCCAGTCCTGAACTATTGAGCGACTGAAGTCACAGGTCCTCAGAGAACAGCTGTCTGCATCAGTCGAGGACAGGACCACCTTCATGGAAAAGTGGAACCAACCGCAGTCACCACACGCATTCCAGGCAGACCACACGGGGGCATCCATGTGATGAGATCTCCAACCAGAAGCAGGACTCCAGGATGAGTTAGAGAGGTCCAGTGGGAAGAGGGTGTCTGGATCACTGACAGCTCAGGAGCGACATGTATAGCTCGACAGAGGGATAGGTAGAGGAAAAAGGAGAGAGGGAGAGAGAAAGAGAGAGAGGAGAGAGCAGAAAAGGAGAGAGCAAAGAGATGGAGAAATAACAGTTAGGTATGGTCACAGTCGAACAATGTAAAAAGTGAATGTATATTTAGTGCAGAGTGCAAGCAGAGACTCCGGCAGGACTAACTATGACAGCATAACTAAAAAGGGAGAGCTAGAAGGAAACACAAACATGAGGGCTTCCAGAGATGTAAGGCAACCAATCACCTCACCGTCAACAAACCTGAGTGATCAATGAGAGTGGGGAAGACAGCATCCAAACATACCAGTTCACCTAATACTCTACGTCCATGAGTCCCCCAGATCTGCTCCTTTACCTAAGGCAAATCTATTTATAAAAATGCTTGGCTAAATAAATAGGTTTTTAGCCTGGACTTAAACACTGACATTGTGTCTGAGTCCCGAACACTATTTGGAAGACTATTCCATAACTTTGGGGCTTTGTAAGAAAAAGCTCTGCCCCCTGCTGTAGTTTTCATAATACGCGGTACTGACAAGCAGCCTGCATCCTTTGATCGAAGTAGGCGTGGCGGATTGTAAGACACTAGCAGTTTACTCAGATACTGCGGCGTGAGACCATTTAATGCTTTATACGTCAAGAGTAGTATTTTAAAATCAATGCGAAATTTCACAGGAAGCCAATGCAATGTAGATAAGATAGGGGTGATGTGCTCATATCTTCTGGTTCGAGTGAGGACTCTCGCTGCTGCATTCTGGACTAATTGAAGCTTGTTTAAGCACCTAGTTGAACAACCAGACAGTAAGGCGTTACAATAATCCAACCTAGACGTGATAAAAGCTTGAACTAGTTTTTCTGCATCATTTAGTGACAATATATTTCTTATCTTGGCAATATTTCTGAGGTGAAAGAATGCTATCCTGGTAATATTATCTACATGTGCTTCAAATGAAAGGCTTGAATCTATAATCACACCGAGGTCTTTTACTGTTGCACTTGATGGAACAGAAAGGCCATTTAAAATCACAATGTGATCAGAAAGCTTACTTCTAGCTGCTTGTGGTCCTATGACTAGAACTTCTGTCTTATCAGGATTAAGCAAAAGGAAATTAATTAACATCCAATCTCTTATGTCCTGCACACATTGCTCAACTTTAGTAAGCTGGTTTTTCTCATCTGGTTTTGCTGAAACGTATACTTGGGTGTCATCAGCATAACAATGAAAACTAATACCATGTTTACGAATTATGTTGCCTAGAGGAAGCATGTAAAGGGAAAAAAGCAGTGGGCCTAAAACAGAACCCTGTGGAACACCAAACTCAACTTAAGAACATAAGGAATGGTCACCATCTAAATCTACAAACTGATAACGATGGGTCAAATAGGATCTGAGCCATAAGAGGGCCGTTCCTTAATTCCTACTACATTTTCTAATCTGTGAAGGAGAATACCATGATCAATAGTGTCAAAAGCTGCACTGAGGTCGAGTAACACAAGTATAGTTACACAACCCTGATCAGAGGCCACTAGGAGGTCATTTACTACTCTAACGAGTGCTGTCTCTGTGCTGTGATGAGGCCTTAATCCTGACTGATACAGTTCATGTATGCTATTCCTATGTAGATATGAACATAGCTGTTGTGATACTACCTTTTCCAGAATTTTAGAGATAAACGGGTTTGATATCGGCCTGTAATTGGAAAGCTGACAGGGGTCAAGGTCAGGTTTTTTGATTAGTGGTTTAATAACTGCTAATTTAAGGGATTTAGGAACATACCCACTGCTAAGTGAACAGTTAATTACTTTTAACAGGGGTTCTGTTATTGCTGGAACTATCTGCTTGAGAAAACTATCTGTTTTCAGTCTCTGTGTAACAGCTAGAATCAACACACCAGGTTTAAACTAATACTGTACCTGTATACTCTAATACTGACGTCTGTCTGTGTCCACGCGCCGGGTTCAAACCAATACTGTACCTGTATACTCCAATACTGACGTCTGGCTGTGTCCACGCGCCGGGTTCAAACCAATACTGTACCTGTATACTCCAATACTGACGTCTGGCTGTGTCCACGCGCCGGGTTCAAACCAATACTGTACCTGTATACTCCAATACTGACGTCTGGCTGTGTCCACGCGCCGGGTTCAAACCAATACTGTACCTGTATACTCCAATACTGACGTCTGGCTGTGTCCACGCGCCGGGTTCAAACCAATACTGTACCTGTATACTCCAATACTGACGTCTGGCTGTGTCCACGCGCCGGGTTCAAACCAATACTGTACCTGTATACTCCAATACTGACGTCTGGCTGTGTCCACGCGCCGGGTTCAAACCAATACTGTACCTGTATACTCCAATACTGACGTCTGGCTGTGTCCACATGCCGGGTTCAAACCAATACTGTACCTGTATACTCCAATACTGACGTCTGTCTGTGTCCACGCGCCGGGTTCAAACTAATACTGTACCTGTATATTCTAATACTGACGTCTGGCTGTGTCCATGTGCCGGGTTCAAACCAATACTGTACCTGTATACTCTAATACTGACGTCTGTCTGTTACCACGCACCAGGTTTAAACTAATACTGTACCTGTATACTCCAATACTTACGTCTGTCTGTGTCCACACACCAGGTTTAAACCAATACTGTACCTGTATACTCTAATACTAATGTCTGTCTGTGTTCACACACCAGGTTTATATTTTAGTTTGTGTGTTTGTAAGACAACCTGACTTTTTGTTGAACATAAATAAACTATAGTAGTGCTTTTTTGTAACCTTGTGCAAATGAAATCTGTTGAACTCATGAATAAAATCTGCCTCATAATTACTGATGTAATGCTTTTAAAAACATGTTATAGTATAGAAAATGTATTTAGCATTTGTAAATTATCCTAAACACTTTGTGTACTGTTAACACATTTGGAATACTGTAGTATATAAGGTTGTGTGTACTGTAAGATATAATAAAGTATATTTGCATTACCCACAAAGTGTACTTTTTTAGTATTTGTAATTGACCAAAAGTATAACAGCATGCTACTGCTGCAATAAGAATATACTCATAGTGTATTAATCATGTATTTGTAATACAGTAAAAATAGCTGTAATGTACTTATAATACATTAAATATATACTTACATCTCATTAATTACTGTCAGGTATGTACGTTAGTACACACATAGCTTATACTTTAAGTGTACTAAGTATACTTAAAGTTGTTCCACTTTGGCACACAAAAGTATACTTAATACACTTAAAATACAAATAAAATTTAATTACAACTTAAATACACTTGGTACAAAATTAGTTGTTCCAAAATAGCAAACTTCAAATATACTAGTCATTAATCTGGCTGCAAGTACATTTAAGTATGCTTTGGAATGCTCGGATTTAGTATACTTAGCATATATATATTTTTTTTTTACTAGGGTATCGCCTTTTAAACCAACCACAGGGTGCCAAGAGAGGAGCTGTGGTATTGTATGAGAAGGTCTGGAGTGGCAGATAAGTATGTTAGAGTGGTGCATGACATGTATGAGAGCTGTAAGATAGTGGTGAGATGTGCTGTAGGTGTGACAGAAGAGTTCAAGGTAGAGGTGGGTCTGCATCAAGGATCAGCTCTAAGCCCCTTTTTGTTTGCTCTGGTGATGAACAGGATGATAGATGAGGTAAGACAGGAGTCTTGGACTATGATGTTTAAATATGACATTGTGCTCTGTAGCAAGAGCAGGGATCAGGTGGAGGAAAATTTGGAGAGATGGAGGAATGAAGGTTAGCCGCAGCAAGATGGAATACATGTGTGTAAATAAGAGGGACTCAGGAGGATCGGTGAGAATACAGGGAGCAGAGGTAAAGAAGGTGCAGGATTTTAAGTACTTAGGGTCAACGGTCCAGAGCAACAGAGAGTGGTCAAAGGAGGTGAAGAGGCAGGTACAGGCAGGTTGGAATGGGTGGAGAATAGTGTCAGGTGTGTTGTGTGATAAAAGAGTATCAGCGAGAATAAAAGGAA
Organism: Clarias gariepinus; assembly: GCF_024256425.1. Lineage (NCBI taxonomy): Eukaryota > Metazoa > Chordata > Actinopteri > Siluriformes > Clariidae > Clarias > Clarias gariepinus. The sequence goes on along the minus strand of NC_071102.1, from coordinate 46,602,799 downwards.
AGGTGTACAGGACAGTGGTGAGACCAGCGATGCTCTACGGCTTAGAGACAGTAGAGCTAAAGAAAAGACAGGAGGCAGAGTTGGAGGTAGCAGAGCTGAAGATGTTAAGGTTCTCTTTGGGAGTGACAAGGATGGATAGGATGAAGAATGAGTTTATCAGAGGGACAACCCACGTTAGATGTTTTGGAGATAAAGTCAGAGAGGCCAGAGGTTTCGACATGTTTAGAGGAGAGATTGTGAATATATCGGTAGAAGGATGCTGAGGTTTGAACTGCCAGGCAGGAGGTCTAGAGGAAGACCAAAGAGGAGATTTATGGATGCAGTGAGAGAGGACATGAAGTTAGTTGGTGTGAGAGAAGAGGATGCAGACCATAGGGTTAGATGGAGGCAGATGATTCGCTGTGGCGACCCCTAAAAGGGAACAGCCGAAAGACAAAGAAGAAGATCGCCTTTTAAACCAACGCACGAACGTGCAATAATCCTAGACAACTCAATCCAGCTATACTAATCATCAAGAACAACAGGTGTGCTCGAAGAACCAACTTAGCAGGACCGTAAATAGCATTCAATTCAATTCAATTTTATTTGTATAGCGCTTTTAGCAATTTTCATTGCCGCAAAGCAGCTTTACATAGTCAAAAGAATTATTTAAGTTTGTATGAAATGTGAATTTGTATGAATCAAAATGGTCAGTTTGTCCCTGGTGAGCAAGCCGAGGGCGACAGTGGCAAGGAAAAACTCCCTGAGATGGTAATAGGAAGAAACCTTGAGAGGAACCAGACTCAACAGGGAACCCATCCTCATTTGGGTGAAACAGAAAGCAGTAAATGATCTGCATTTATACAGTGTGTAGGGTGGGAGGCAGTTCAGCTATAATAGCTGATGTTAATTGATGTTAATATGGAGTCCAGGTAGTTATTGAAGACCCAGGTAGACTTGTAAGAAGTTCCAGTCATGAACTATTGAACTGTCAAGTCCCCAGAGAAACAGTTGCCAACACCAGTCAAGGCCAGAACCATTTTCTAGGTAGAGAGAATCATTCCCAGACACCAGACGCATCCCAGAGAGACACACGGGGCATCCATGTGACGAGATCTTCAGCCAGAAGCAGGGCACCAGGATGGGTCAGACAGGTCCGGAGGGCAGAGGGAGTCTGGATCACTGGCAGCTCAGGAACGACATGTGTAGCTCGACAGAGAGAGAGAGAAAGAGTGAAAGGGGGGGACAGGAGGAGAGAGGAAAAAGAAAGAGGGGGGGAAAGAGAAGAAGAGGAGAGATGGCAGTTAGGTATGGTCACAGTCACACAATGTATAATGTGAATGTATATTAACTGTAGAGTGCAAGCAGAGACTCCGGCAGGACTAACTATGACAGCATAACTAAAAGGGAGAGCCAGAAGGAAACACAAACATGAGGGCTTCCTGACATGTAAAGCAAACAATCACCTCACCGTCAGCAAACCTGAGTGATCAATGAGAGTGAGGAAGACAGCATCCAAACATACCAGTTCACCATAATACTCTACGTCCATGAGTCCCCCAGATCTGCTCCTTTACCTAAGGCAAATCTATTTATAAAAATGCTTGGCTAAATAAATAGGTTTTTAGCCTGGACTTAAACACTGAGACTGTGTCTGAGTCCCGAACACTATTTGGAAGACTATTCCATAACTTTGGGGCTTTATAAGAAAAAGCTCTGCCCCCAGCTGTATTTTTCATAATACGCGGTACTGACAAGCAGCCTGCATCCTTTGATCGAAGTAGGCGTGGCGGATCTTAAGACACTAGCATTTCGCTCAGGTACTGCGGCGCGAGACCATTTAATGCTTTATATGTCAAGAGTAGTATTTTAAAATCAATGCGAAATTTCACAGGGAGCCAATGGAGTGAAGATAAGATAGGGGTGATGTGCTCATATCTTCTGGTTCTGGTGAGGACTCTCGCTGCTGCATTCTGGACTAGCTGAAGCTTATTTATGCATCTAGCTGAACAACCAGACAGTAAGGCATTACAATAGTCCAACCTAAAGGTGATAAAAGCATGAACTAGTTTTTCTGCGTCGTTTAGCGACAATAAATTTCTTATTCTGGCAATATTTCTGAGGTGAAAGAATGCTATCCTGGTAATATTATCTACATGTGCTTCAAATGAAAGGCTGGAATCAATAATCACACCAAGGTCTTTCACTGTTGCATTTGATGGAACAGAAAGGCCATCTAAAGTTACGGTGTGATCTAAAATTTTACTCCTAGCTGTATGCGGTCCTATGACTAGAACTTCTGTCTTATCCGGATTTAGCAGAAGGAAGTTAATTAGCATCCAATTTCTTATCACACATTGCTCAATTTTAGTAAGCTGTTTTTTCTCATCAGGTTTTGCTGAGACATATAACTGTGTATCGTCAGCATAACAATGAAAACTAATACCATGCTTACGGATAATGTTGCCCAGAGGAAGCATGTAAAGGGAAAAAAGCAGTGGACCTAAAACTGAACCCTGCGGAACGCCAAACTCCACTAGAGAACATGCAGAATAATCACCATTTAAGTCTACATACTGATAACGATGGGTCAGATAGGATCTGAGCCAGGAGAGGGCTGTACCCTTAATTCCCACTACATTTTCTAATCTGTGAAGAAGAATAGCGTGATCAACAGTGTCAAAAGCTGCACTGAGGTCAAGTAATACAAGCATAGTTACACAACCCTGATCAGAGGCCAATAGAATGTCATTTACTACTTTAACGAGCGCTGTCTCTGTACTGTGATGAGGCCTAAATCCTGACTGATACAGTTCATGTATGCCATTTCTATGTATATATGAGCATAGCTGCTCCGCTACTATCTTTTCCAGGATCTTAGAGATAAAGGGGAGGTTTGATATTGGTCTGTAACTGGACAGCTGACAGGGGTCGAGGTCAGGTTTCTTAATTATTGGTTTGATAACTGCTAATTTAAAAGATTTTGGAACATATCCAATGCTGAGTGAAGAATTAATTATTCTCAACAGGGGTTCTATTATTGCTGGTACTATCTGTTTAAGAAAATGTGTCGGTACAGGATCTAATATACAAGTTGATGAATTTGAAGAAGAGATGAGTGAAATTAGTTCATTCTCTTCAAGGGGAGTAAAGTATTCTAGGTTCTGGTCTGACATGGCTAGATTAACATCTGCATCAATTACATTGTTCGGTTTCAAAACCTCAATTTTATGCCTAATATTTACAATTTTATTATTAAAAAAGTTCATGAAGTCCTCACTATTGCATGATGTTGTTGTGGAGATTTCTGCAGTGGTCTTATTTCTGGTTAATTTGGCTACAGCATTAAATAAGAATCTAGGATTATTTTTGTTATTTTCTATAAGAGTGGAGAGATATGTTAATCTACCTACACTAAGAGCTTTTCTATAGTTCAGGATGCTCTCCTTCCATGCTATTTGAAATACTAGTAATTTAGTTTGACGCCATTTACGTTCTAATTTCCGAGCAGTCTGTTTTAGAGTGCGCGTGTGATCGTTATACCAGGGAGCAAGTTTTTTATCTCTAATAATTTTTCTCTTGACTGGAGCTACATTATCTAGGGTATAGCGAAATGTCGACTCTAAATATTCAGTCGCCTGATCCAGTTCTGTGGGGTCAGACGGTGATCTAATCGTAGTTGGGAACTCTGGGAGATTACTGATAAAACTCTGTTTGGTAGTTGATGTGAATAATGAAGCATGATGATCGCATCTTAGATGTGTCAATTCATCTTGGATGTGTCAAGCGGTGTACGAAGAACAGACCCCTGGCCTGATTAGGCTCCTGTCTGTTTAGTGCTTGTAGTCTGTTTAAGGCTCCTCGTCTGTATAAAGCTCCTCATCCTTTTAAACCCTCAGCTTGTTTAGGCTCTAGTTTTGTTAAAGTTCCTACTTGATGGCTGTTATGTTTAAAACCTACTTGGTAAGGCCCTTGTGATTAGTTCATGTTTTGTTTTCTTATTAAAGACTATCACATGTTCACTTCTGCGTCTATGCCTAAACCATTACCCGCAGCCCACAGTTTCATGACACTTACTGAGAATTTATGCATGAATTATGTGTTTTAACACTTAAACTGAACGTGCAAGCTGGACTGAGGCTTGCCGCTCTCTCTCTCTGCAAGCGGGCTGCTTGTGAAGACTTTGGGCTGGGTCTTTGTCTTTTTTCTTGCTTTGCTCTTCGTCTTTGTCTTGTTCTTTGTTGTTGTCTTTGTCCTTATTGGCCCTTCACCTTTACTGGTGCTACCTAATGATCGCAATGAAGTGCAGAGATAACAGGGCCTTTAAATAGACACGCTGCCAGATGACAGTGCTTTTCTTCACCAACGCCTCTGCCTGTTCACAACTCCGTGGAGCAGCAGCCTTCAGATCTGACCATTTGGACCAGTCTCGGTTTGATATTTTTTTACTTTTGCTCAGTTCTGCCCCTCACAAGACTGGCCTTGTTACATGATGAGTAAATTTATTTATCCACCCATGATTTGATCTTATAATTTAATACTTGAAATAAGTGTTGAGTTTTAATTGCAATATTCAATGAAATCATGTTACGTGTGTAATTGCGTGATAGCACTGATGATGTGACACTACATCTTTGTCAGGTTTATGAATCTTGGGTGACTAATGTATTTTTGTTGCTTAGCTTAAATATACTATTAAAGCACATAACAAAAACAACATGTCTTGTATCCATTTTATTGTATGAGTACATATTTTGTTATTACAGCAAGTGAAGTCATCGCTGCATCCTCTATCATTAACATATATCTTACAGCAATGCTACATCGAGCCAAAAGGTCTGAACAAGTTTAGCAGTTGTAGAGCTTGTTAATCCTCAGGATGTCGATGGTGGACAGTTCCTGTCTCTGTCCAATATTCACTGCTTTATTAGGAATAGGAGTGATGGTATCCAGACCATTGGCAGAGAAAGCTGTTTTTGCGTAGTGCATGATGGAGGAGTAGTCATACGCCGTGTTGAGGTTGTTGGTGTTCTGCAGGTCAAAGTTAGACTTCATTGATGACTGGATGTTTGCCCAGTTGATTTGGACATAACTGTCACGGTCACTTCTAGTATGCTCATGATAGAAACCGAGCGCATGGTTCAGCTCGTGCTCAACCGAACCTGCTGAGAGAGACCACCTGAGCACCGCCTGTTTTGCCCACACTAGAGTAGCATCTGGGGGAAAAAGAGACAAAATGGAGGATGTCACTGAAGCCAACATGTGGACATTAAAAGCGAATTCAAAATATGAAACTGTATTTACAGGTTATAGAAAATGTTTGACAGATCCTCACCCATTTAGGTTCTGGATGCTGATATAGTCGGTTTCATTTGTCCTGGGAATGAATTTAATGCAGGTTTTACTGTGGAAGGTAGCCATGGCGCTGGTAATTATAGTCAAGTCAGAGGAAGCTATAAAGAAAACAGTCAGCACATTGTTAAGGAATAAACAGAAATGTGTCATAACTGGAAAGTGTGAACAAGGAAGTCTTTCACTTACAGAAATCACTGCTCACTGTAAAAGGCACCTCCACTAAGCCATTTGGGGACTTTTTCCAAAAGCAGTCGTTGGTGGTGCAGACAAGAGCGTTCCTGCCTCTTGGCAAGAGGATGTCTCCTTCCAATAACACTTCATTGGATCCTTTAGACAGAGAAACAAAAAGAAATGAAGACAGCAAATCACTAAGCAGTGTTACTTGTTATGCCTTAGCTTTTTGAGGTAAATCTTCTGGGGTCAAATACCCCCCCCCCCAAAAAAAAAAAAACGTCATCACCAGACTTTCTGTGGCTGGTGCAAGGACACAAAGTGGATTTACAATGAAATTAATACAAAATCATTAGCATACTGTAGAATGAGACAGGCAAACATACTGTAAGTGGAAAGTTATCAGACCTTTGTTGGTGGTGAAAATCCTTGTTGTGATGTCCACATCCTGAGATTGGTTGAGATAGAAAGCTTGCGAGAAGCCAAGCAGCAGGGCTAAAATGGAGAGAGACGCCCTGAACTCCATGATGCTTCAGTGTGTGAAGATGATCAGTAAGCTCCTTCACTGTAGCTCGGTGACTACATACTGTCATACCAGACCTTTTATACACATGGACATGTACAGAAACAACTTGGTGTGGCTTTTTGGGGATTATCGCTAGGTGTTAGTCTCGTCTGTCTAATGTGTGGAACTATAGGGAGGATCCCCTGAACTCAACACTTATTTTAATACCTTACAAAAGCAGTGCATGAGCTGGGAGATTATTTGGATATTCTGTAATAATGTATGTAAGTTAAGATAAACAGTGTGGAATTCCTGCTGTGTTTTTAAGAAAAAATATTTGTTCTCACAAGTAGAGGAACTGTATTTTATCTAGTTTTGCCCTTTTTCACATTTCTTAAAACTCTACTCACACTGTAAAAAATATTTGTAATTTTAACAGTAAAATACTGTATAAATGCTACAGAATAAAACCGTATTTCACAAAACTTGGGAAAACCATAGAATTTACAGTTAAAAACTGTAATTAGTTTTACAGAGCAAGACCTTAAATTTAACAGTTAAAAACATATGAAAATATGGTTTATTGCAGTAAAATTTATGATATACTGTATTTTTAAAAAGGAAACTCTCAGAGAAGGTATTTGTTACTAATATCATGAAGCATCAGTTTATATTTTACTAAACCTTTGTTGATAAATTTTAAAAATCTGAAAAATATCTGCTCTGTAAAAAATAAACCATAAATTTTACGGTAAAAAAAACTGGCAACTGTGGTTGCCAGAAATTTACTGTAAAAAATACGGTATTAACACTTTTGTTTGTATGGGATTGCACTCATTATACTGTATATTTTACGGATTTTAATAGTTTTTCTGCGGTTTATAGTCAGGAGAGCGGGAATTGATCTGTTAGTTGGCAGGCAGTTCAACATAACAGTTGATGTAAATTGATGTTAATATGGAGTCCAATTAGTTTTTGAAAACTCAGGTGGACTTGTATGAAGTTCCAGTCCTGAACTATCGAACGGTCAAGTCCTCAGAGAAACAGCTGCCAACACCAGTCGAGGCCAGAACCGTCTTCTAGGTAGAGAGAACCATCTCCAGCCACGAGACGCATCCCAAAGAGACACACGGGGCATCCATGTGAGGAGGTCTCCAACCAGAAGCAGGGCACCAGGATGGGTCAGACAGGGCTGGAAGGCAGAGGGAGTCTGGATCACTGGCAGCTCAGGAACATGTGTAGCTCGACTGAGAGAGGGAGGGAGAGAGGGAAGAGAAAGAGCAGAAGAGAGCAGAAAAGGAGAGATAACAGTTAGGTATGGTCACAGTCACACAATTTATAATGTAAATGTATATTTACTGTAGAGTGCAAGCAGAGACTCCTGATGACAAACAATTATACCTCTCAGCAAAACCAGACGGGAAATAACAGTTTACTAAAGTTGAGCAATGTGTGCAGGGCATAAAAAATTGGATGTTAATTAACTTCCTTCTGCTTAATCCTGATAAAACAGATAAGACAGAAGTTCTAGACAAGCAGCTAAAAGTAAGCTTTCTGATCACACTGCAACTTTAAATGGGCTTTCTGTTCCATTAAGTGCAACAGTGAAAGACCTTGGTCTATTATAGCAAATTGGTATGTTTAGGTGCTGTCTTTTTGTTCAAAAGGCAGATAAACGCGTGCACAGATATGAGCAGATTTATCGATAAAACTGCAGACATCCTTCCCCAGAAATACAACAAACACAAAAATATATGCTACTCGCTGAATACAACGCGACAGCACGTAGAATTCGTAGGCTTTGACTGCGCTTTCTCCATTCATTAGTATTGTAGTAGTACACTAAAATAGGCTGGGTTTTTGTAAACACATCGTTGGGTTGTTTATGCTGGGTTAAAATTTTGTGTTGTTTCGGGTACTTTAATCTCAACTCAACTCAACTCATCTTTATTTGTATAGAACTTTAACAACAAGAATGCCCCAAAGTGCTTGACATAAATAATAAAGTAATATAGTAATCTTATCTAATAAAATAAAATAAAAATAAAAAATATATAATAAAATAAGATAATAATAAAAAAAATGATAAAACAATAAAAAAGGAACATAATTAAAAACATCTCGGGTTACTTTGCTGTAACCCTGTGCCCTGAAAAGGCGGGAACAAGATGCTGTGTGAAAACGCCATGGGAACATCTTTTTGTGTTGCCTGTTGTAAAGCATGTGTGTGTCAAACATGCCAAATTTTGGCATATATAACCTCGGTCAGGTGACATCATCTGATGAAGCGCACCTGCAGGTTATAAATAGCAGTGAACCGAAAACATTCAGGGGCAAACTCTAGACAGGAAGGGAAGCCTGCAGATCTCCAAAAGTGATTATAAGAAAAAGGGTCAGAAGCCAGACAGGCGCTGACTCTAGTGGTTTGGGAGGAGTGTCAGCCAGTCCCCATCCGTCAAACCTGACAAGCCGAAATAGCGGCTGCGTACATTCGGAGGGTACTAGGGCATAAGCCCGAGTAACTTCTTGCAGAACTCCAGCACTGAAACAATTTGGCAGTGGACTGGGTCTACATGTTCCGCCATGCACCACTTTCAAATACCCTCTCCTTGAGGGCATACGTTCCTTTTAGTGCGTTGAAGGTACCAGGGCTCCCAACTCCATATGCCCTGAAGTGTAAATCGCCTTAAGGAACAGAAACTCGTCCTGTGTCCAAAGCAGAAACTGGCGCGCTAGCTTATTGAAGCAGCGCAGCACAGTGCGCTTTGGTGATCATGGGCCAAAATGTACATCGCCCTGAGGGACAGGGACTCGCCCTGTGCCCAAAGCAGAACTGGTGCACTAGCTCATTCAAGTGGCGCGAGCACAGTTTGCCCCGGCGATTATGTACGAGACTACCCTAGTGTCGTCCACCCGCACTAGGACATGGTAGCCTCTCAACTGCTGGAGGAGGTGTTTCAGGGCAAAGTATGGCCCTGAGTATAATCCCCTTGCTTTTAGCCACAACTGAAACAATCTCATGTGCAGATGCCCAAAGGTTTCACCGTGGACACAGCTGCCATGAGACCTAAAATTATCTGAAAGTGATGAACAGTCACTTTCTGGCCTAGCTTGGTTTCCTTCAGGGTGTTGGAATGGATTTGACACGCGCAGGAGACCCCTGTGCCCGCATTGTGATCGCATCCTAGGTGACACCCAAAATGTTGTGTTCTGAGCAGGAAAGAGAACGCTTTTATGGCGTTGAGTCTCAATCAAGGAATAGAGATGAGCTAGGACGACATTACGATGTCGAAGCGCTAGCTCCTGAGACTGACGATGTGGCTTTAAATCATGTGACCATTGAGCTCAAGAAACAACTATATCTGGATTCAACAGGATCAGATGGCAGACCAAGGGCAGTTTGATTTGCTGCTGATTTGTTTAAACGGTTGATTCCGCTCAACGTTAAACAGATCTCGGCAGATTCAGTATACTATGTGGTTCCAGGGGAAAAACGCACTGCCCTCCAATCTGTGTCAAGCAATTTCACATATACGCTAAATATATTTCACTTAAACATTGTGATGCAGACAAACGGTTGTCGTTATTTTACAAAATCTAAATATATTCAGTAAATTAGTGAATTACATTCAAAGTATCAAATCCAACTATGAAGTCTGATTTAATTGGTACCATTAAACATTTTATTTCTATTGATTCTATGTTTTCTTGGCGAAATACATTTTAGGCACAGACGGTCTTGTTAATTCTGCCAATTCTGCCAATTCCGCCATCCGCAAAACTGATTTGATAACTTCACACCTACTTAAAAGGTAAGAAGAGGGATTACAGTAACTGAGCTAAATATTTATATATAACTATATTTGTTGTTTGCGTTTCTGGTGAAGTATGTCTGTAGTTTTATCAATAAATCTGCTCATATCTGTGCATGCGTTTATCAGCCTTTTGGTCAACGAAACTCATTTATTGTTTACTTTATATTTAAATTGCATATATACACATTCATAATGAAAGATATATTGTAAAACAAAATCATGTTTGCTTCAGCATTGGAAACAATATTGTTTTAGGCTAACTTTATTATTAATTATTCACTTTTGTATTCTTTCTTTCTTTTGTGTTCTTTATCTTTTTGCACACACACACGTGCAATTTTACATTAACAGACAGATCAGAGGTACCAGCTGCGCATTCAGTATGATCTGAGTTTGTGGTATCTATGTTAATTAAACTACTAAGACAGACTTTCTGAGTCTTTCTAAATTTTTGTTTAGCTCGAGGAACAGACACAGCCTCAATATGATGAACGCTGTGCAGCTGGCAGACGGTTGGTTTAGCCTGTCTGTTTGCTCCCTGGCCTGGGCTCTGGATTGTCACTAGTTCACTAGGCCTCTTCTGAGACTATGAGCTATACTACAGGAAATGAGAGCAGCACCTTTCCGAGTGGGATGGACGTCCCGCCCTAACAGGCCAGTTTTGCCCTCAAAGGTTCCATTTGTCTATAAAGTCCACATTATTTTTAGAGCACCACCTAGACATCCAGCGGTTTAGCGACCATAACCTGCTGTAAGCTATGTCGCCATGTCGCATTGGGATGGGACCTAAGTATACTACTTTATCGGACATCGCCTTCGCTAATTTAAACACCTCTGTAAAGTTACTCTTACTAACCTCTGACTGGCGAAGGCTTATTTCATTAGCTCCAGCATGTACCACTATCTCTAAGATTACCTGCTATGTCCAGTGCTCTGGCTCTCTGTTCTCGCGCTCTCTAACCCTCTCTAAAGTATGGATGCGCTTCTCTAACGCTGATATCTTCTCCTTCAGAGTGCTCACTAACATATCTATCACAAATAAAATTACCACTAACGACGAAGAAAGAATGTCCAAACGTCCTGCACTCTACACACTGAACAAGCTGAATATTATTTATTATAGCGTACCTGAGTCGGAGTTTAGTTGTTTGGAGCTGAATTCCGTTTGTTGTTCTTAAACAAATAAACTTGCGCATTCTCCAAAAAGCACAAAAAACTGAAAGAAGGCAAAGCCTAATATTATGAAAACGTAAAAACTAGTTGCTATTAATATTATTATTGTATAAACGGAAAAGCTATATAATTTAAACGCTGATACAAACGCAAAACTTTTGCTGCAACGATACAAAAACTGGAAGCTACGTCACCCATATAACAAGTGTAGCTACTGTATATCTCATCCAACCTCTCATCTTCTTAGGAGAATTAATCCAGTAGACAGGTTTTTTAAATCTAATGCGACATGAATGCTCTGCAGAATCTTGATTAACAGATCTGTCTCTTCGCCCACAGTAAGACCTAAGCCCCTACTCATATTAAGAGGAAAGATGATTTCCAAGATAAATAATTTTTAGGTTGGTCGTCAAACCTAGTAAGTCCAGTTGACACGAGCTGGCTTCGTGCCAGATATAACTCAGGTTAACTGGAGTAAAAGTTAGGATGACCAAAATTGGGAGCCGGAAAACAGCACAGTATGACTGATCATTTAAAGAAGTTGGATATCTTGAATGCTACGTCAGGTCTTTGTGTATAAACATGGTAGTATCTGCAGGATAACTATATACTCCTTTCCTCTCTGGTGCTGGGATACTTTCTCCCAGCTCCTCAGGTGATACTAAGAGCATGGTCTGAGTGTGTGGCATGAGACCATTGTTGCAATCTCTATTCCTAGGTGACTGCCTGCTGATGTGACTTTGCTCTTTCACAACTTTTCAGTGCGTTGCTGTGGGCTTTGTACGGACAGTGACCGATTACTATGGTCATCCTCTGCTGCCTCTTAGATTGCAGCTGCAGCCTCCATTACTGCTGCTTAGGCCATAGCAGCCTCTGTCTCTCTCTCTCTTTCCCTGCTGTTGCTATACTGACACTCGAAGCAATGAACGATTTAGCTGAATTTAGAAGACTTAGTTGACTGGGAGGCGACAGATCTAATCTCTGCATTTAGGGTTGTAATGTTGCACCTGTATTAATCCTTGGGAATCTCACATGAAGGTCTCCTTTTTCACTGTAACTGGCCTCAATGCATCTTCCATTCCCTTTTCCAGCAAGCTAAACACCTCTATACGATAACTCTCTGAACCAGGATATGATGCTGAAAGTGCCTTTATCATAAGAACAGTGTCAAACTGAAAACACAAATACATACACTGATAATTGTCACATGATCTTCCCATTGCTTTCAATACATTACTTCCTAAAGCACACACTCACTTCCTGTCACATGTCACTTATTAAAATAACCAGCAGGGGTCACTAAAACAACTTTAAGTATAATTGGCAGGGCCAGGACACATTTACAGATGAAACTCACTGCACTTGAAGCCCTCTATAAATCTGAAATTGTGCAACATTTAGCTACGTATTTTTGAAATGCTTTCTTTGTGTGCTTTTTTTCTTTTTGCTCCGCCTGGCCACTTTCTCTCTATTCTAGCATGTTTGTTTAAAGCATTCTGCCACTCTGGGGAGACGCGAAGCAAACATAACGCAACAATGCAAGTCAAGACTAACAGAATCAGATCAATGAACAGATTAACATTGTTAACATCATCACTTTAGTACACACGGTAAAAACAACAACAACGCTGGCTGGCAGTAGGCCAAATCAGTTGCCAGGCCACCGGAAATCCTTCTGGTGCTCCTAATGGCCAGTCTGGGCCTGGCAGCATGTGAATCATTAACAGGTCTTCCATACTGGATCGTTCATGGCCCAGGTTAACAACGACCACCACTGGTGCTGTTGACCTACAGGGTTCTGGTGAAAATTAAGAGGAGGAATGCATGTTCATAGGCAGAGAGAGAAAAGGAAAGGCAAGAGTTTAGGAGTTACGATAGGGACTTTGAATATTGGAACTTTGACAGGGAAGGCAAGAGAGTTGGTTAACATGATGCAGAGAAAAAAGTTGGATATATTCAATTCAATTCAATTCAATTTTATTTGTATAGCGCTTTTAGCAATTTTCATTGCCGCAAAGCAGCTTTACACAGTCAAAAGAATTATTTAAGTTTGTATGAAATGTGAATTTGTATGAATCAAAATGGTCAGTTTGTCCCTGGTGAGCAAGCCGAGGGCGACAGTGGCAAGGAAAAACTCCCTGAGATGGTAATAGGAAGAAACCTTGAGAGGAACCAGACTCAACAGGGAACCCATCCTCATCTGGGTGAAACAGAAAGCAGTAAATGATCTGCATTTATACAGTGTGTAGGGTGGGAGGCAGTTCAGCTATAATAGCTGATGTTAATTGATGTTAATATGGAGTCCAGGTAGTTATTGAAGACCCAGGTAGACTTGTAGAAAGTTCCAGTCCTGAACTATCGAACTGTCAAGTCCCCAGAGAAACAGTTGCCAACACCAGTCAAGGCCAGAACCATTTTCTAGGTAGAGAGAATCATCCCCAGACACCAGACGCATCCCAGAGAGACACACGGGGCATCCATGTGACGAGATCTTCAGCCAGAAGCGGGGCACCAGAATGGGTCAGACAGGTCCGGAGGGCAGAGGGAGTCTGGATCACTGGCAGCTCAGGAACGACATGTGTAGCTCGACAGAGAGAGAGAAAGAGTGAAAGGGGGAGACAGGAGGAGAGAGGAAAAAGAAAGGGAGGAAAGAGAAGAAGAGGAGAGATGGCAGTTAGGTATGGTCACAGTCACACAATGTATAATGTTAATGTATATTAACTGTAGAGTGCAAGCAGAGACTCCGGCAGGACTAACTATGACATCATAACTAAAAGGGAGAGCCAGAAGGAAACACAAACATGAGGGGGAACTGACATGTAAAGCAAACAATCACCTCACCGTCAGCAAACCTGAGTGATCAATGAGAGTGAGGAAGACAGCATCCAAACATACCAGTTCACCATAATACTCTACGTCCATGAGTCCCCCAGATCTGCTCCTTTACTTTACATACACTGTGTGTCCAGAAGACCAGGTGGAAATGTACTGTAGCAAGGCTAGAAGCTTAGGAGCAGGGTATAAGTTGTTTTACCATGGTGTGGATAGGAAAACATATGGAGTTGGAGTTATCCTAAAAAAGAATGTTTTTTTCGTTTTTTTTGTAAAGAATGTTTTGGAGGTGGAAAGAGTATCATAGGTTGATGAGTCTAAAGCTAGAAATCGATGGTGTGATGTGCAATGTTTGTGGTTTTACCCTACAAGTAAGTTAAAAGAGAAGGAAAAATTCTGAAGTGAGTTAGATGAAGTGATGCAGAGCATCCCCAGAGGTGAGAGAGTGGTGATTGGTGCAGATTTTAATGGACATTTCGGGGAATGGAACAGTAATCACTGTCACTGTAATCTTCACAATTTTAACCTTTTCAGCTCCAGGTTGTTCTGACTGCACCAAAGCACCAGCTGCTCCACCTCCTGCTGATATGCAGACTCACCATACGTCCAAAGAGCATAGCGCTATCTGCATTTTTACTTTAACAGCTGGATCTGTGGACCTGCAATCATTGGCGTGAAGAGAGAAGAGCAGTGGGGAGAGGACACATCCCCACATCCCCACCAGTGCTTACTGTTTGTATACTAGAAGTAGAACTAAAGTCTACAAACAAAATCCCTGCATATGTCCCTGGACAGTCAAGTTGTTGCAGGATGTAATACATGCCCATGCTTTGTACTCTCCTACAAGTGGGCCTTACTCAAAGGACCGGTCTGACCACAAATGTGTAAAGATGGTATAATGTTTAAAGCAGAATGGGTCTTCAAACGGCTCTGGTGGTCTGTTAAAGATATTTTTAAAAAGAACCGTCTTTGGAAGAGCTGTCTCACATCCTCTTCACAAACTTGGAGTGCAGCTTGAATGTTAGGGGAACTTGAACTTGCAACAATAAACAGCAATGATTGTCTTTTATAGTTTTTGATGTCTTGCAGATCTCTTCACACTGACATCCTGCAAGACAATTAGTTAAAAACCTCTTTTTAGCTTTTTACTTTAGCTTCTTTTAGCCACTCTGATCTCCTTTGCCAGAAGGAGACTGCCTATACAGGGCTCTGTCCCTTCATTTGTATTCCTCCTCCTTAGCCTGAAGAAATTGTTTCAGGCTGGCTATAACTATGGTTTGTTACTAATATATGTGCAGAAAAAAGATGTCCCAGTGTCATTTTTCATGCAGATTGTAAGTTGCAGCTTCAAACACACTCCAGTTGGTGCAGTCAGAGCAGTTTTGTAGTTAATGCTTTGCCCCCATCTTTTCACTGTTTAAACCATAGGCTTACCAGATTTAAGTTTAAGGGCTCCCACATTAAGGCTACTTACCTCCATCCAGCCAGGAGGGCCGGGGGCTGTCATGCTCCATGTTTCCTCCGAACCACGTGACACCAGTCGACCTCTTTTTTTCAACCTGCTCACGCAGTTAACTGTAATTTTATTAATTTGCTAATTTTTTCTTACTACGATGAGAATTTTAATAATTTTTGTACAACAATATTTTGCACCAGTTATTATAGATACCTATTGACAAAATATATGGATTTATATAGCTTCCTTATACTGTACATATCTAAAGTATATAAAGTTTATTTGCAATATTAATAACTGTTAGGATTATGGGATTAACCACAACCTTCACACTAGCTATCTATCATCAGGCTTGCTCTGGAGCTGATTTTTTTGCTTACGCCTGGAGAGAGGACACACACGAGGCAATGTTCAGGAGATATCTTAAATTTTAATGCACAAACAGGCATGTATATAAAGCAGTACAAACAAGTATGTGTGTGACAGATAGAATGTGGCAGTTATACCATGTGATGCATGTTTTTTGCCTAGATGACAGAGATTGC
Organism: Clarias gariepinus; assembly: GCF_024256425.1. Classification (NCBI taxonomy): domain Eukaryota; kingdom Metazoa; phylum Chordata; class Actinopteri; order Siluriformes; family Clariidae; genus Clarias; species Clarias gariepinus. The sequence goes on along the minus strand of NC_071102.1, from coordinate 46,586,968 downwards.
AGTGTTCTGTTTTCAATGTGTGTAATTTTTGATTATTTATAAATCTGTACAGAGACTGATCATTGTTTTAAATGTGGTTGTTAAAATTCAAGTATCACTGATTAAAAAAAAAAAAAGAATATAAAAAAAGGTATAATACAGATAGGTAATGTGCATTATCCCCTGGGAGGGTTAATCATGCATTGATCCATTGGTCATGTCTTTTACTTTGGAGCTCCAGTAGGGGGAGCCCGCCCTCACTATTTGTGCTTATTTAAGGTAATTATGCTCCACAAAACATTATAAGACTGTGACATGTTGTTGGTAATCATATCTTTATTGTTGTAGAAAATAGTAAAGATTTATATTCTTTCTATAACTCTATTAGTTTTATTAGTGTTTGTTTAACTGAGTTAGCTACATGAAGCACATGGTCCAGCAGTAGAACTCCACATGGAGACTTAAATTTGGTCGCCAGTAGTGTCTAACCTGATTGATTTCATATTCATGTTTTATGTTAAGAAAAAAGATTTAAATGTTTGTTGTGATGCCAACTGGAACTGTTTTGTTAAAAATAACTGTTTCATTTGGTTTTGTGACTGTTTTGGATGTTGAGATTAAATCTAAACAAGTGACGGTGAGAGCAGCGTGCTAGTCGTTTTCCATCTTTCTCCCCTCACTATTTGTGCTTATTTAAGGTACAACATGTGCGTCACACAGGGTGTGACTGTTCCTGAGCAGATAATGTAATCATGAGTGTAAGTGCAGATGATACAATGTCCAAGGTTCACAGAAATAAACGGACATGTTATTCGCGGAACTACTGGTCCTGCTGCAGAGAAGTTAAGTTTCTTGTCACAACCTGTACAGAGTCTCCTCTTACCCAATATGAGAAAAAGGATCAGAGTTTGCAGAAGTATGTGCAATGTGCATAGGTGCATTCGATGATTACATGAGTTTCAGCATAGTTTCAGTCATAACATTTTTGCACACACATGAGAATACACATTATGGATCATCATTAGAAATGCTACTTATATTCACTATATTCCCAACAATAACAGCATCCATCATGATCAGAGTGTGTTATGCATGTAGATCAGTGACGTCCCAAACAAAGTCAAGCGGCAGGTCTTTCATTCGTTCCTGATAAACACGGTCAAAGTGTTCATTCTGTGCCACGGTCAGAGAGTTCTTCCAGTCTCCCACTGTACCTGCACACACACACACACACACACACACACACACACACACACACACACACTGCACAATTAGAAACAAGAATAAATACCACCCCTAAAAAAACAGTGCATGTTGAGCAGAGGAGGTTTACAGTTCAGTCCTGCAGATTATAAACAACACACTGCAGAGAGAGAGAGAGAGAGAGAGAGAGAGAGAGAGAGTAAAAGCCGCAGGGCGGGAAAATGGAACCTATTACAGAAGAGATGCATTCCCATTTTAAGTAAATGTTTTCGTGTGTAAGATTAGTAAGAGCTGTGTTTGTGTGTAAAGTGAGAATTGAGAGATTGTCTTTAAATGAAAATAAAGCTGAATCTCAGACGAGCCCTCGCTCTATCCTTCGTACCTTTGCGGAGGAAACCATATTTCCCAAAATTTGCAATATCATCAGGTAAAAATGTGTAGTTGGCTTTCGGGTCTTTCTTCATGTTGTTGAAGCTCGTTTTCTCCACCACGCTGTTGATGACCTCATCTGATACATTTTTACCCAAAAACTCACAGATCTTCACAATGGCACCTCTCAGGTCCTGAAACACCACCACACATGTTTACATTCATTTGGAAAATGTTCAAAACCTACCTACCTAATGTCCTGTTTCAGCAGCTAAGAATTATAATAATAATGAAGAAAAAAAAAAATGCAGGATTAGGAATTGAGGTTCTTGAAGAGAAAAGGTTTTACCCAGCTCTTCCCCACTAGTGTGTCACGACTCTCATGTCACCCTTTTGTGTTTTTGACCTGTGTTTCATGAGGCTTTTATGTTGCCCCAGAAGCATATCTTGTTTTAGTTCCTATTCTGTATTGAAATCTTCATAATTATTATTAATAGCAAGACCCATATCTTTTTTTAACATGGTTTTGTATGTTTTATCATCAAATGTTAATTATTATATTTTTTCTCTTTACATTTGGCAGACGCTCTTATCCAGAGCGACTTACATTTTTATCTCATTACACATCTGAGCAGTTGAGGGTTAAGGGCCGCGCTCAAGGGCCCAATAGTGGCAACTTGGTGGTTGTGGGGTTTGAACCTGGAATCTTCCGAACCGTAGTCCAATGCCTTAACCACTGAGCTATGCCTGGCCTTAACATGCTTCTTCTGGGCAACATAATTCATAAGCAAGAAAGTATTTATTCAGCCATCAGTTGTGCAAGTTCTCCCACTTAAAAAGATGAGAAAGGCCTGTAATTTTCATCATATGTATACCTCAACTATGAGAGACAAAATAAGAAAAAAAAATCTAGAAAATCACATTGTAGGATTTTTAAAGAAAAATGATTCCTATCTTATCCATACTCCATTGGCTTCCAGTTAAATTTGGCATACATTTTTATAACACTACCATTTATTTTAAAAATAACTAAATAGTCTCACATCCTTCTCAGTACAACACTGTCTCAGTGTTTAAGTTCAGGCTGAAAACCTATTTATTTAGCCAAGCATTTCGTGAATCGATTAATAGGTAAAGAGGGACTAGGAGACTCGTGTTTGTTGATGGTGGAGTGACTGGTTGTTTTACTTCCCAGAGAGCCCTTATGTCTGTGTTTCCTTCTGGCTCTCCCTTTCAGTTATGCTGACATAGTTAGTCCTGCCGGAGTCCCTGCTTACACTCTGCACTCTATACAGTCACCTTATACATTATGTAACTTACTTAACTAAAAAAAAACCTAACTGTTTTTTCTCTTTTTCTTTTCTCTTTTCCTCCCTCTTTCGAGCAACACATGCAACTTCTGAGTTGCCAATGATCCAGACCCGCTTTGCCCTCCACATCTATGTATCTGATTGGAGATTTTGTCACAAGGGGTCCTCTGGCTCACTGCTGAGGATGGCCCCATGTGGTCTGCTTGGGATGCGTGTATGATTGGGAATGGTTCCCCTTGACCTTGAACATCAAGGTCTTGGCTGATGCAGGCAGTTTTTTTTTTAATGGCTTGTGGCAGACCTGAGCCTGATATTAGTCAAATGAAATATAAAATTAAATAGCTATGTGCTTCATCTCACCCTGATCATCTCTTCATAGCTGAGGAACAGGATGTTGTATTTGTCCTTGTTGGTGTACCAGCCTTTAATGTGATCAAACCAGCAGCCGCCGAACACTACACACACAAAACACACAATAAATTAAATATGACTAAACCCATATCAGATCTACTGCTCTCAGATTTCATATGTGCTCCACCACGTGGGTCAAGCACAGTGATACATAGGAAAGGTGTGAAAGGTCAATGACAAGATCTGTAGACCTTAAAATACAGCTTCTTTATTAAAAGCCCTAACCACATTAAGCTATTTACAATAAGCATTTCGTAACATAAGGAACAGGACCAAATCACACAACTCATGCCACTGTTGACAGGTAAGACCCATTTCACTGACCAACAATTACCAGTTGACAGCATAATGGACAATCCCAGTCTGAGGAAGATGATCCTTCAGCTAACCAAAACAGCTCCATCAGCATTCTGATTTGATGACATTCCATAAGAACAGCCACCTGGTTTCCTTTGCACAGTACCTGGAAAATCTAATGCTCCAACTGGAAAAGGAACACAACCAAAAGATGACATTTGACCTGGTCATGCTGGAGCAGTCCGTTGCCCATTTGTCACAGGGGATGGCAGAGATGGTTGTGAGGACATAAATACCACAGCTTGGGTGCCTAATATTTTTTTACTTTTATACCACCCCATTTGTCTCTCCACTTTGCTATGCAGACAGACACATTGGACAGAGATCTAAGAGCCCAGGTACCAGCACCATAATGTCCCAGGTGGTGGAGTGTTCCATGCTGTACACCATCCTCAGGCTTTCAGTGAGAGACAGCAAAACATGCCACTTCTGAGTTGGCAATGATCCAGACCCCCTTTGCCCTCCGCAAATATTTATATCTGATTGGAGATTTCGTCGCAAGGAGTCCTCTGGCTCATCGCTAAGGATGGCCAGGCACCATCAACAAAGAGTGTCTGACCATCAAGTGGGTGTGGTCTTTACCCTTGGATAGTACTGTATTTGTTGGGATGGGCCATTATCCTCTCAGACCACATAATTCCTGTGGCTCCATTGATTGATCTGCAATTTAACTCAATAAGTTGGAGGTGGTCAATTTTCTTATCCTGTCAAGGGGAGATGGGGTGATGTAAAATGTGGAAGCCAGAGTATGGTCAAGTGCCAGGCTGTTATGGGAATGGGAAGCTGGCAAATGAGAGGCAGAATTTACAGAATAACTCATTACTCTGTCACAATAACTGTGTTGGGGCGAGTCAGTGTGAGCAGATTAAAATCTCATACTAGAATTAATTTCACAGTGGGCATTTAATACTGGAATTACACAGAATGTAGCATAACCACAAACTGTTTTTTATTACATTGTTCATCAGAAGCAGCTCTTCTCTGGAGGACAGAATGTTGTAGCAATAAATTAATAAATTATTTTAAAGTTTCTCTGTAAGTGTAGCAGATAAGTGCTCGATCAGGTTGTCTTTTAGAGCAGAGTTATCCCTGCAAATACATCCGTGTGTGTGTGTGTGTGTGTGTGTGCGCGTGTGTGAGTGTGTGTGTGAGTGTGTGTGCATGCGCGCATGCACATATGTGTGTGTGTGTTGAATATAAAAAGTACTGACTCTGCCCGCTGAAGAATTTCTCCATCACCTCATTGTACGTCTCTGCCGGCTTTAAGGCCTTAAGGTAATGAGAGAAGTGAAAGTAGGACACCATGATGTCTTTGGGGTTCCTCATCACATAGATGATCTGGAATTAACAAAAACTGTGGCATCAAACAAACTCACATAATCTTCAGAAATCTTTAACAAAATATTAACTAATATTCGCATTCAGAACTGGATACATGTTTTTTGGATAATGGTTAAGTTGTGTGTCCCACCTTTCCTTTGTCCTGTAGACCACGGGGAATGAGGTGCTCTGGAAGGTGAGAGCAGAAGAGGCGGGGGGAGCGGCGAGTGTTATAGTCCAGCCCCTCCTGGGGTATCTCCAGCCATGGCATCTGTTCAAATGATGTCTGATTCACAGCCTCAGGAAACTTATCCTCATACAGCAGTGTCACAATGCGTTGACTCCAAACCGTACCTAAAAAAAGAAAGAAGGTCAGATCTTCCAAGGGTTTATAAAATTGGTTAACACGACATTCATCGTGTGTGCAAATGTACAGTCTCTACAAAGAGAAATGAATAAACTGCACACTAGAATATCTACTCAAGGGGTGCATTTAGGATTGCTCCATGCTGTGTTTTTGTGCTGTGTTCTCAATCTTAATTCATCTTGATGGTCAATCCTCAGGAGGCGGGTGAACAATTTTTTTTGTGACAAACTCCAGGCATTGATTATGTAAGAATGGCAGCATGGCAGGGGGAATTGCAGTGGTCTTGAAAGAAGGATCAACCATGCACATGTTGACTCTTTACATAAACTTAATGTAATTTTCAATAAAAACCTTTGACCTTTGAAATTCTTGTAATTATACATTAGTATACCAGAGTAACATCTGACTAAAAAAAATCTAAAAACACTGAAACAGCAGACTTTGTGAAAATTATTACATTCTCCAAACAGGCCACCACTGTCTTGTCTCTTGTCTTTTACACAAACAGCAGTCCTACTTTTATTCAAACCTGCCATGATCATACCAGTGCCACAAAACCCAGAAAAATCTACTGTGAATGATCTCAGGCCAGTAGCACTTACACCGGTTTCCATGAAGAACCAAGAAAAACTGTTACTTTCGCATATTAAAATCAGAAAATAAAGAGGAGCTAAAAATTAAAAAACTGTACAGAGAGAACTGAGATAGAAAAGAAGGCAAAGCATGCTACAAAAAGAAGATGAAGGATCAGCTGCAGCAGAATAATGTCAGCAGTGTATGAAAAGGACTCAAAACCATCACTGTACTCATAAGGAGTCCAACTCTCAGGCTGTGGGTGAGCAGAAGTGGGTAAATTATTAAAATCTATATTTTAGCAGCTTTGTTGATGTTTGATCTGAGCCTGAAGCCTAAAGACTTTGAAGACTACTGACCAGTAACATTGACCTCACACCTGATGAGAGGCGTTTGAGAGGCTGGTGCTTACTCAGCTCTTACCTCTGGTCCATGAGGCCCATCAATTGATCCACTCCAATTTGCCTATTAGCCTGGCATTAGAGTGGAAATGCTAGGGTAAATATACTTCACCAGTGGTCTGCACATTTTTCCAGCACTGTAAATAAATTTCACTATGCACTGAAGTGCTATTGCAGGTTGAGCCATCATTTTCACACATTTTACGAACATTTACCATGTCTCTAAGCGAGTGGTGGTTCTGCTTTATCACACTCACAAACTGTCCATGATATGTGAGGACTTGTGGCTATGAGAAATATGATTATTACGAGAAATGATTGTTTGTAACACTGGAGCCCCACAGGGAATGGTCCTAGCTCTGTTCCTCCTCATCGTCTACACTGTAGACTTCATGTTCAGCTCAGCAACCTGTCACCTGCAGAAGTTTTCTGACGACTCTGCCATTGTCGGCCTGATCATAGAGGATAACAATGGAGTACAGATCTAGAACTTTGTGGACTGGTGCCAACGGAACTGCCTTCAGCTAAATACTTGGATGCCAAGAGAACTGTTAGTGGAATTCCACAGGCAGAAACTATAACCTGTAAACATTCAGGGAGAGGAAATTAAGAGAGTGTACTCTAATAAATACCTGGGTATTCATCTAAACAGCAAAATGGACTGGACAGACTATTTTAAAAAAAAAGAGCAGACTCTCTCTCTGTTGAGGAGACTAAGATCTTTTTGAGTGCAGGGAGCATTGCTGAACACCTTTTTTGACTATTTTTTGACCTCAGCCATCTTCTGTTGCTCGGTGGTCTGTTGGTGCAGCAGCATCTCACCTGCAGATAGGAAGAGACCCTGCTGTGGGACAAATACTATAAATGTATTTTTTATCTTACCTTATCTCATCTCTATGGTCCCAAATACCATCGACCCATTTCAGTTCACCTATTCAATTAAATTTTATTTGTATAGCGCTTTTAACAATTGTCATTGTCGCAAAGCAGCTTTACACAGTCAAAAGAATTATTTAAGTATGTATGGAATGTAAGTGTGCATGAATCAAGATGATCAGATAGTCGCTGGTGAGCAAGCCGAGGGCGACAGTGGCAAGGAAAAAACTCCCTGAGATGGTAATAGGAAGAAACCTTGAGAGGAACCAGACTCAACAGGGAACCCATCCTCATCTGGGTGATAACGGATAGCAGGGATTGATCTGCATTTATACAGTGTGTTAGGTGGCAGGCAGTTCAACATAACAGTTGATGTTAATTGATGTAAATATGGACAGGTCCGGAGGGCAGAGGGAGTCAGGATCACTTGCAGCTCAGAAACGACATGTGTACAGTAGCTCGACAGAGAGAGTGAAGAGAGAATGAGGGCTCTCTGACGCATTCATAATCATTACCTTGCTTCTGCTGGTGCGTGTACTTTTAGGTGTGCCAGTTATTAGCAGTTTGCTAACTGTAGCATGGGAGATGGGTGGTCTCGTAGTGCATTGAAATCTGCTGCAATGACCCGGTTAGTGCGTTCACCAGACATCAACACACAATTTCTATCATTAGTATGTAAACTGCTAATAACTGCTTTATAAGTGGTCAGAAACTTGTAAATGACTCATGAAAGAATAAAGTTACAGTAAAACCAAGCACACCATTGTTTTTCTTGTGAAATTCCTATAAGTTTGATGTGTCACATGACCCTCTTCCTATTGAAAAAACAAAAGTTGGATCCAAAGTGGCTGTCTTCAAAATGGCCACCATGGTCACCACCCATCCTGAAAAGTTTTCCCCTTCACATACTAATGTGCCACAAACAGGAAGTTAATATCACCAACCATTCCCATTTTATTGATGTGTATCCATATAAATGGCCCACCCTGTATAATGATTTTTTTGGGATACACAGTTGCTTTTTGTTGTTTTAACCTTTATGACATGTGTTAAGTAACTAGAACTGTATTACTGCAGTGTGTGGAAGTTTTATCCTGCACAAGAAAGGTTATAACAGGCTTTATGATTTATTTGTTTAATAGAAACATTAGTTAATTCTCATTTACAATAATGACACACACACACTCACACACACACACACACTTTACACATAATTGGAATATAGAATGTATTGGAGGTTAATGTTTAGCACATGCGTATGAAGGTATTATAGTTTTTGTTGTTGTATATAAATAAGATAGTAAACAGGACAGGGGTCATGATGTAACTCCACTGCCTGGAATTTATTAAACTACTGATTATAGACAGCTTTACATTATTATATACACACGTATATTATATTAGATTTTATAAGATGCATGAATCAAATATTATATTTGATTCATGCATCTTCATATTTCATATGTATGTAAACCTTCTATTCCTAATATTCCTTGTGCGTGTCTCTGTCTCTGTGTGTGTGTGTGTGTTAGAGAGGCCGATGCTTTGCCCTGATACTTTTCCCAGTGCTATCTAATGATCACACGAAGTGTCGCGGTATCAGGACCCTTTATATAAACACGCCGCCAGGTGCGGCTCGTTCAGGCCTGGAGACCGCGTGCATAAACGCCCGCGCCTTTGCCTGGTCAGAACTGCGCGTGGTCGCAGCCTGCGGATCGGCCCGTTCTCAACAGGTCATGCGCGGTTCTGCCTCTCGCGCGAGCCGCGTCGTTACACATTAATATCTCTCTCTCTCTCTCTCTCTCTTTCTCTCTCACACACACACACACACAGAGATGTGGAGTCTAGAGTTTACTGAAAGTTAATGTTTAGCACAGGTTATAGAGTTCATTTAGAGAGTAAAGCAGATAGTGAACAGGACAGAGATCACAATCAGACCTAAACTGTGAGATTAGTACTTTATATTTAATTCATCTCTCTTTTATCCCTTATGTATATAAACCCTATATCTAATATAGTGTCTGTGTGTGTGTGAGAGAGAGTTTTCTGTGTCTCTCACCTGATTTAGGGAAGGTAACAATAAACACGTCATCGTCTTTGATCTGGAATGTCCCCAGACTGTCCATGTACTGCGGTGTGAGGATGTCCTTGTATTTTTCAGCAAAGACGAAGCCCCTGATGGACAGGAGTTTGTCTCCAATCTTCTGCTCAGCCATGTTGTAATACTGTACGCACCCGTAACTCACACACACACACACACACACACACTCAAGTCTTTAAAGCAGCAGATCACTAGTGGGCGTGGAAAGTGGGAGGAGTCAATGTCAGTAATTTTCAAAACGGAACTGATGTTACTGTTTCATTCAGGTCATACTCCAGCTGGTCAGATGAAATTCTCCATTACAACTGAGAACATGATATTCATGTTCTTATGATAAACAATCATCGTTTTTTCACCACTTTTTAACTTAAATATAAAAAAAATCAGCTGTCTGCATAGCACTTTCAACTCTCTTATTTTAAAAAGATATATATATATATATATATATATATATATATATATATATATATCAGAGCCCTTAAAATGAATAAAAGTTGTTGAATATGCACAAATAGTTAGTATAATTTAATATAATTATGACTCACATTTGACCGATGAAATTAATGAATCTTGAGCCAATGAGATCAAATCATTTTCATTTTCATATCTTGTAGCTTTAGCTTGCACTTAATTTAATCTTGTTGAGCCAATTAATTTCAAAAACTTAATTTAGACAACTACAAATGTTTTAATTCAACAACTTCATTTATTTTAAACCAACTTCTAATAACTGATTTTCACTGTTTAATTTAATTTCAAAAACACCATTTTCTGATCTGTGCAGAATTAGTATTAAAACTACTAATAACTTAAAACAGTACAGATCACAATTTTAGGATTTCAGCTATATCAGTGGCCATGCTGTTTGGTCTTATTTACGCCTTAAACCTTAGTTACCTACGAGAACTCATGTACTTCTAAGGTCATCCAGAAAGTTTTTTCAACGTGGAAGGACGCAAACTTTCAAAAAAGGTGCAAGCACTAAAGAACAAGATGTTGGAGCAAGTTGATCCTGGAAACACCAGTGTTTTTCTGTGCATGAGGTTGTTCTTGTTCTAAGATTCTGACTTCTAGATTCTAAGGTTCTAAGTTTTTGAAATTGTAGCTTAACACATTGGTTTTTCCCCTTTAATGTGTTTTTATTTATTTTTTTTTCACTGAGAATTTATTTGTAAACCTGGCTGAAAGATTCAAACTGGTGTAGTTGGTTTACATTTATTCTAGAAATACCAGATGTTTTTTTTTCTTTCTAATTCTAAGAATTTTCTTAAAGTAGTTCAACTGTTTTTCCCATTAAACGGTAAGGCCTTGTTCACACGGGTGTAAAATTTTTGGATAAACGAACGTGCTCTGAACGTCCTAGACGTTTATGTTGCGTTTTGTAGTGGCGATCGATTGACTTATGCACTGCCGTTGGTTTGTCTCTGTCTAATGCCAGCCTGCAGCCCAAATTGTAGTTTGTGTGTTAACCTGTGGAGGCAGTGTGTCGGGAACTGGATATGAAAGCTCGTCACTACTGGGTTCACCCTCTGACTGCACAATGTTGATTAAAGGAAGTTTTTTTGTGGCTTTTATATTTCCACATTTCGCACATTTTTCAACAATGTATTTTACATTACTTAGCTTTTTTCCGCATTTCCCTATGTATAGCATGTGGGATCATGGGATATATCCGGTCTTCCGAAGCGTAAAATGAACGGTAAGAAAACGCACTAGAAGCATTTTTCTTGCGTTTATTGGGATTTAAATGCCAAGAAAAAGCTGCATGCAAAGTTTTTTTGATGGCGTATAAACGTGCAGCCGGACAAACGCATGTTACCAAAGCTCGTGTAAACACACTCATTGACTCCTATGTGAAGAAAACACTCAGCGCTTGATCCGCGCTCACCGGACGCTACGAACGCAAGAAAAACGCTTAATTTTAACGCCTGTGTGAACAAGGCCTAATTGTCAAGACGTGTCTATAGCTTAGCCATAGCTTTAATAGCTTTAATACTCTAAAATAGCTTTTCAGTCTATTGTAAATAAATATTAAGCTTGTTCTTCATTCATGGAATTGTACTTTGTACATTTGTAAATTGTTTTAGAAAGTAGAGACTTTAAAACTACTGCTGTATTTAATTTAAATTGATTCTGAATTGATTTTCACAATTATCATCTATGGCTTTTTTAGTATTATCTATCATCTAAAAATGTCAGTTGTATGACCACCATTGATGCTGTCATGTGACCTACAGAAGACTTTCATGTTGACTATTTCATGACTATTTTTCATGTTGAGGTGTGGATACATTTTACATTTTGGGCCACTCTGTATATATTGTGCGTCCATACCTATTAATTGCACATCCATTTACTCTGAACAGTATAGAATAACATTTTTTTATTTATTTGTTTTTAGGAATATGTCTGCATCACCCTTGCCTTCACCAGCACCTCACATCAGGACACACAAGCGCTGTTCAGATAGACCTCTTGTATTTGTGAATTAGTTGGACACACGAGAAGTATCTGCCTGTTCTACCATCCATTCTGCTTATACAGTAGACACGGTGAAGATAAGGTTGAAATTACACGGTACATGGACTACAAAGACATTTCCATGTCCTGCACCTTTGACTGCGTACAACCAGCACATGAGGGACGTTGATCTCTCTGATCAGCTATTACAGTACTACACTGCAGAGCACAAAACAAGGAA